>NW_020897704.1:12367833-12544151 GCF_003984885.1 Neopelma chrysocephalum
CCCCCCTCCCGCCAGCTGTTGCCTCGCGCGCGCCTTCCCGCCGCCGCCTCGCGCTCCCGCCGCCGTTGCGTGCGGCGCGCGCTGCCCCGCGGCACCGCCGACGGTGAGAGATGGGGGAGGGGGTACCGTGGGCACCCCGGCCTCAACGCGGGGGCAGCGCGGCGAGAACCGGGGGCACCGAGTGCCCCGCGCCACTGGGGAAGGGGCCGACCGGGGCGTGGAGCGGGGGGACGGCCGGGGCGAGGCGACGGTGCCCGCTCGCTCCGGGGGCACAGCGAAGCGGCGGCACGGGGCGCGCATCCCCGGCGGGGCTGCCCTGGGCGGGCAGCGGGAGCGGGGCTACTGCCGAACACCGCCCCCGGGGGGATCCCGGCCGGGGCAGGGGCGGGCGGCCGCGGCCTCCCCGGCGCCGCGGGTCCCTCGGGCGGGGACCGGCGCGGGGCCGATGCCGGTGCCGCCGGGGCGTGGGGTCCGAGTGCGGCTGCGAGCGGCCCCTGCCCGCCGGGTCCGACCGGGGCTGCGGCCGCGCCGTCCCGGGGCCGGCGGTGCCCGGGCGCTGTGCCCGCTCCACCGGGTTCGTCGTGGGCGGCGGAGCTGCGGTCACGGTCCGGGGCCCTGCCCCTGGCTCCTGCCGTGAGGCTCCTTCTCCCCGGGGAGCTGCTCGGACGCACCGAGCGCTGCCCCAGTGCCCGGGTCAGGTGATAGGAGTTCTCTTCTCCTTCCCTTTAAAGGTCCTGAATTTCAGCATCTTCACAGTCGCCTCTGTCCTCGTCTCCCGTGTTCTTGAGTTTTATATACCTTCTTCTTCTTTTAATGTTTTCTTTCTCATTCCTTATCCCTTTTCTTTCATTTTCCATCCTAGACCAGTGACAACCTGACTACAGCTTGCCCTTGGTTTCCAAGTTGGGAATCAAAATGTTAGGTAACTTCCCATCAGTTGAAGTTCCTGCTGTCACATTCATTTCCCTGGTGTTTTATTTGCTGTCTTTTCTATGAAAAAACAAAGGAGCTGAGGAAAATTTATTCCGTGGTAGTAGAAATATCCAGGTGTTTGTTTCTTTTACTTTTTGTTTTCATACATAGTCTCTGAGTGGGTGTGATTTACGTGTATCAGATTCAGGGTTAGTTTTAGTCCTTAGTGTCAAGCTCTGTGCTTGGTGTTTTGCCTTTTATTGCTTTTAGATGTTACTGGTCACTTGAAATGTAGTACTGCTGAGTCTTGCATTTTGTTCCAAATTTGCCAGTGTCTTATCCCTCTGTCATATAATTAACAGGAAAAAGTAATTAATTGGAAAACCTAACTTGTTGAAAGAACTTTAATTAACGTTCTGAAATTCTTAGTGATGAAATGTTCCTACAGAAAATACAGCTGGTTTTACAGTTTGGACACACGAGTTCTCTAATAGGAATGAAGCTAAATACAGTGTGTCATCAGTAATTTGTCTGCTTATATCTTCCTGTTGATGCTGTTAAACAGATGGTGGTATCTGTTTTATCAGGGAGAAGTGCATCACTTGAAATAACCTGTTAATCCTAGTAAGTGAATCCTAATATCTTTAGCTGCACTTGGAGTGGTCAGTAAGTGGCAGAAGGATATATTTCTGTTATATACATTAGCACTTGGCATGAGACTTTGTTTTCCTGGGGTTAAGAGGCTAAAAGCGTTATGTGAATAAATCTCTGGGTTATAAATAGCTGTATGTTTTTGGCTATTTCTGTAGTTCTGAAGGTTTTGGTGATCTTCTTTGATTTGCCTCTTTATTTGTAACTCCCTGGAAAGGATAATCTTTTTCTCAGAAATCTTATTTCTTTCCAGTAAGATGTTTATGGACTGATGTATGTATGCACATTACCCCCACAGACTCCACTGTACAGTATTTATGAGCAGTTTTCATTTCTGAAGGTGATGGCTGAGAGCAGTGCCTGGAATTGGTGCATTTAAGATCCTGATCCATATTTGAAGTGGAATGTTTGTGCAGTTAAATGTTGTGTTGCTATGTTTTACTGCCAGTGTATGTTTTTATTTTGGATATAAATATTACAAAGGATAAAACACAAGCCTGAGTCACCTGAAAAAGAATTTGGAAACCTAGTTGGTTTAATTCAATGCTTGTACTAGTATTTTTTTCCTCTTGCATTGTGTGGAATGTGACATACCAATAAATTGCCAGTAATTGTTGGGAACTTCCATGGAGCGCTTCAAGTATTCCGGTAGAACTGGATTTCTACCAAAGCAGAGTTAGCTCAGCTTGTCTCAAAAAGTTGGTCCTAGGTGTATCCATGGCTGCTGGGCATTGGTGTGAATTCTGGAAGAACTCGAACTGATTATTGCTGTGTATCAGAGCGGGGCAGAGGTGTGTTAAAGAATTCCATCAACGTTGTTTGGGGCAATTGACCAGGCAATGAAGAGTGACGGGGCTCTTGGAGTTGAACACTGCTGTTCCTGTCACAGCTGGCAGGGGTCACTGGAAAGCAGTGGACATAATTTCTTTCCTAATTCTCCAAAGCTACATATGCTGTTTTCCCAGACTTTTTCTAAATATCGTATCTTCTACTGATTTATAGTAGAAATTTTGTTGAAGAAATGTTTTCTTTTCTCATGACCCATGGGAGTGAAAGCAATGACAGTCAAAGATTGGGTTCTAGTTGTTTTTTTTTGTCTAGGAGGGTGTTCTTTTCATAATAAACAGCATTGTCTATGGATTCATCACCAGACAGTTAATATGAATTTTTAGCAAGGCTTACTAAGGGCAAAAAGCTTGTACGATTACTTTCATTGTCTGTCTTCTCCCACTTGAGTCACTTCTCAGATGATGAAACCAAAGTTAATGGCAACTAAAAGACATTAAGTACACAATTTTTATAAAATTTTTGTAAAACTTTTGACAGGTAGTGACCCAAATTAATATTCCCACCCAAAAAAAGGCAGTTATAACTGAGTCCCTTCCCTCTTCAAAAAGTGAGCAACTGCTGGGCAGTCTATGTACTGAGCTCTGAGCCATCATGGTGCCTGCTGCTAATGGAGCAGCCAAATAGTTGGGATTGTTGTTAAGATGGGTGGGGGACAGGAAAAAAATGATGGGTGAGGTGGAGCAGGGCAATAGGGAGCCATGGGACACTGGTAAAAACAGACAGACTTAATTGCTTCTGCCCACGGGGCCTGTTTTTTCTGTAATTTCTTTGTTGTTGTTGTATGAAGGAAACAAAACAAAACTCTTGGGATACCTCTGTCAGGGGTACTGCTCCCTCTAACTGTTCAAGGACGATTGACCACCACTTACTCAAAGATAGGTGGTGGTGTGAAAAATAAGACTTTGAAAGCTTTAATTATCATGTTTTCTCTCTTGAGTTTACTGTAATGTTATTCGTGAAGTCCTTTCTGAGTGCGTAGGAAATGGTAAACTGCTTGAAGAAATCATATTCAAATTTGTAAGGAGAACACAAAGAACTTAATAAATTGCATGTAGAGATAAAAATAGTAATTAGGGCTATAATGTATTGCTGTGTAATGTTTGGGTATGCTCTACATGTAATCATAGAATAATTTAGTTGAAAGGGGTCATTGGAAGTCATCAGTCTTGTCCAACCCCATCTCAGAGCAGCTTCAAAGTTAGAGCAAACATGTACATATATATAGAGAGATAGCCATTACATTGTCAAGAAATTTGGAAATACAGCTTGTGTATGTGGTGTGGTTTTTTCATAGTTGAAGGGAAGGATATCAGAGAGTTCCTTAGAGCTATACTCTTATTTTGTAATTTACACGTGTAAAGGGGATCTTTTTCCAAATTTGTTTTCCACTGGGAATACTCTTTAAGTGAAACATGTAATGTTCAGCATTTAATTCTTTGCTCATTTAGGGTGGTCTTGGTAGACATACTCCAGAGAGCCTAGATGGCTTCCTGGAATGAGTCCAAGCATTGGATTGAACTCTTATTGGCAAATAATTTGTTGCTCTGTTCTTAAAAAATAAAATGCAATTGCAAAGTGGGAGAAGAAATTAAAGCAATATGACATCGAATATGAAATCGTGCAAGCCTTGCATTTTGGAAGTTGGCCAGCGCCAGATGCTTTTGGGGTTTAGGTGGTTGGCAGATGCTGTCTTGGCAGCTGAACACTCTTCATGTTGATCTGTCTGAGGGACAGTTTGTTCTATGTGTTGCTCACACGCTCTCCTTGGTATTGGCTTCTGGCCGTGGAGGGGTTGAGTTAAGGGGAGTGTTTGTATGGCCAAATACAGCCCAGTGATGTCTTTGGATGTTTTCTTGCATCCTGGGTCATGAAGCTTGAGATTCCCTCAGCTCTATGTTGATTTTTTTCCCCGCTTCTTGTTACTGTGTGTTTAAATAGCTGCTTTCTTTTCGAATGGGAGTAAAGTCTTGGCTTCAATGACTTCCTGTGGCACTGAGTTTAACAGTCCAATTATGTGTTGTAATATAATATTTCTCTGTTAAAAATTTGGCTTTGCTATCGTCTCAGCTCAATTAATGAATGAAGTTCCCTGTATTATTGAAAGCTGTTGTTTTCTTGACTGGATTTTCTGTATATTTCTTAAAGTCTCATTTAATTTATTATAATTCCTTTTTTTTCCTGTTCATGCTTGCCTGTTTCAACAGGAGAGTCTTTTAAGTGATTGGCAATTCATAGCCCTTCTCAGAACACCTCCCTCATTATTTTACTATTCTTCTTCTAATAAAATATGTGTGTTTCAAATCAGGTTGTGCAACCAATCAACAGAGCTGTACTGCAGTGTTTTCCTTGTCATTCCTCATTTATTCAGGTGTCTCTGTGTTCTTCTGACTGTAGTATATTGGATGGAAGAGCTCCCTGAGCTGCCAAAGTTCCTTTCTGGATTTGAGATACCTGTTTTTAAAGCTTTGAGTGGTATGCTTATAACATATGTAACATATAACACTTATAGATAACATTGACATGGTTGATTTTATGTTGCCTGTTCATTGTTAAAGTTGATCTGTATTCTTAAGCTTTGCCAATTTAAGATTAATTGTTATCTAGAAATGTTACTACTTCAGGTTTTCTTTTCTTCCCTGAAGTGTAAAAGATAAATACAGCAAGTCGCTGGACATATTTACAGAAGCTTAAAATTTGGAATAATAGGACAGGACTCAGTTCACTCTGTTTCAGGACTTAATTTAGGCAGTACTTTATAGAAACGCTAGTCTACTGGTCCAAATAAGAGGAGGAGGAGGGGGGGAATAGTCTTAATTAGTCCAGATTAACAGTGTTAATGGTACAGTTGTCTGCTGTGTGATGGGCTCTGATGCTGGTAGAAAGAGGAGTGGAAGCTGGTGACTGAGGAGGGATAGTGACTGTGATGGTACTGCCTTAGAGTGGTTAAAACCCTTGTGAAGCCTTACTAGGCCATTCTCACCTTCGCCATCAATTGTGTGGACCTTATGTGTCTTTAGGGAGTGATTGCTTCTGCTGGAAGTTCCCTCTTCAGAGTTCTGGAAGCCAGAAAGAATGTGGGGCATCTCAATTTATTTCTAAGCCAGTCTTAGCTGTCAGCGCCCGATGAAGCAGCGGTGTGATGAACGTCTGTGTTTGTGTTTCTAGTAAAAGTCTGATGGTTGGCATACTTAGAGAGTTGGAAGTTGTGATTTTTGGATGCTCTCATCCTTTAACGTGAGACCTTGGGAAAGAGGTAGCCACTAGGGCATGTGTATGCTGGATGAGGCCCCAAGTGTCTGCCTCTGTCACTACAGAGCACTCAGGCACATGAAGGCTGGTGGAACATAGAGACCAGACTAGGAAGATTTAGTCTGAGTTTAGTTTTGGGATTAGGATGTTTCTATGTGAAGGAGAACAGGGATTTGTGTGCACCTTGCCTTGGACTGGCACTGAATGGAAGAGCTACAGGCCAGTGGTGGGTGATCCAAGGAGCTCCTGGGCATCAGAACAGGTAGTCACTAGGCCACTTTATGCAGTCTGGATGCTGCTGTTAATCTTCGTTATCCAGTTAGCTCACGGCAGCGAAGAAGGTTGACTCCAAATTTTGTTCAGTGTTTCTGGCTGGTTTTGATCTGTGGCAATGTTTGCTTTTCATAGACGTCAATCTATTTAGAAGTCTTTGACATCTTTCCAAAGGCTCTTTGAAAGTCCACATATGTTCTATCACTTGCTCGTGTTTATCAGTTAGTTTGACATGTTCAGAAATACTGATAGACTGAGACATGATCTTCTGCAGAAACTGCTGATTAGACCCTATCAGATAGTCTTTAGGGTATAATGGTGTTCCATTTTTAATGATTGTTTTGAGGATCTTGCCAGATACACATGTAAGGCTTGTTGCTCTGCAATTCCTTGCTTGGATCGCTCCAGAGACTTTTTAAAGAATAGAGATCCAGCATTTGCTACTGTGTTCCTACAGAACAGTGACTGTTACAAGAGACAGCAGCTTTTTCTGACAGCTCAGCCACTTCATGCCTCAGCTGCTTCAAAAACTTGCTGGATAACTATTTGTAGAACATGATGCAAACTTGGTGATTTAGGAGTGGTTTTCAGCTTCCTGACTGTAGTCATTGAGAAGCCACAACTCTGCTGTGCAGTGCCTGGTGACAGATAAACAAGCCCTCCTAAACACAAGTCAGAATTTCCAGTGAGTAAGATTTATTGTGTTTAGAATCACATGAAGGAGAAAAGGAGCCTAGCATTTTATTTCAAGGTGGATACTGTATTTGTTTTGTTGGTTTTTTCAAGTATTTGTTAAAGTGGCTGTATATATAAATTAAAAACTTGTTTATAGATATTCTGTTCTTTAATAAAGTTATGACAGTTGTAAGAGCAAATCCCTGCAATATTTCAGGGATTTCTCAGTACAAGTTTACAAATGTTTAGTAGGATATGTATGTATGTGTATGGTATTTAGTACAAAAACCCCAGGAATTAAATAGAACAGAACTCGAGATTAACCATATACTACGTTTAATTTAATTTTTTTAAAAGATACAGCATTTTCAGAAACGACTTTTGGATCTATTGTGCTAGCAGAAATTACTGTATTTGGATTAATGGGAATTTTGAAACTAATGTCTCTTATAGAAGATAAGCAGAATTAACTTGATTATAGTTTCCTTTAAGGGTTTGGATTTGTCTACTTTCTTAAATGGTAGAGTATATTTAAATGGTAGAAGCTTTTTGCTAATTTATGAATACTTCAGCCGGCTCAAGGGTAAATTATGAGAGGTGTAGAATCCTGGACTTCTCTGTAGGAGAGTCCTTCCCCCCTATTTTTATGAGTAAGGTATCTATGAGATTGTGTCATGTCACTTCAAATGGAGCCATGAACCAGTTATGTAACAAAATTAGGAAACTTGCACAGACCTTAAGACTGAGGGCGCAGATTCCAGAAACGGCTGCAGCAGTTGCAGCAACTGCACGCAATGTTCTTTTACCAGAACCTGAAATAAATCTCAGAAATCCTGATAGTCAACATTTTGTTGCTATTTCAGACAGTTGTGTAATTCTCTGGCAAAACAAGTATTCCTTGGGAGACAGTTATTTTCTGTGGTACTTTCTTGCTTTAAGTGTTGGTGTGTTTGCTGTGGAAGTGAAGATGGCTAAGCTGAGCCTACTTCCCGTCAGAATTTGAAAACTGTTTCTCACTACAAGCTCTGTGCTACATCTGTGAGATCTTCCTGTCTGGGCTGGTAAGTGATAAAGGGCATGAGCTTATAAGGAAGAATAAATGTGCAGTGGCAGAAGTGGGATCAGATGCAGTGGTTTGTGGGCAGAATACAAAGGCCTGAGAAAGTATCAGTTTTTCAGTCCCTGACATTTTACTGGAGGCACAGGCAGGCATGGACATGCTGCCAAGTCTCTGTATGTGTCATGGTATATGACACATGTTTGGTACATCTCTGTTCAAAAAGTACAGGGCTTGTTACACAGCAGCCAGCATAGACACTGATTCATATTTTGTTGTTGATGCTGTTGGCCTGATAAACTCCTCAAACAAACAAAAAAATCCCCAAATATACATCTAGAGTTGTTCAATTTTTTTTTATCTGTTGTTTGGGGATGATTTTGTATTTTGGGTTTTCAGTGGTTTTGTTGTTTGGTGGTTTGTTTTTTTTTTTGATAGCATGAAGAGCAAAGTTTGAAAATTGACTCTTGTTCATGAGCAGCATCTTAGGAATGCTGGTATCCAGTTTTAGCAGAGCTGTTGGTGTTCCTTGGGGAAAGCAAGTATGTTAGTTCCTCTTTATTTACAAACTATTACGACCTTGGATTGCAAGACAGCAACTTGGAGGGGCTTGGCAGGCGTGGCAGCAAGAGTACTTTTCATGCTGGTTGCTGGATACAGTCCTTAAGTTAGCAGTGTCTGTTTTTTTCTTTTTTTTTAATTTACTTTTTGCCTTCCCTTTTACCTACTTCAGGTTTTCTTGAGGCTAGCTGAACGGAATATGGTAAAACTTCCACTGGAAGGTGTGAACCTGGGAGTGACAAGTTTCTCATTTGGTTGTATACAATTTGCAATTCTGAAATGCTCTTTTCAGAACAGATGCATAGATAAAGTACTTAAAAAGAACACTGAGTGCATCACATAGTATTTGATGTTCCCTTTCTAATAGGAAATGTAGGTTTAATGGTTTACTTGTAATGCACATGAAATAGAATGCTTCCTTTGGAACATTGCTTCAAGGTTTAACCCTGTTCTTTGTGGCAGTGGCAGAACTGCCCTGGATTTGAGTGTGGGAAGGATGACTCGTGGTAAGTTTGGTGCTGTATCTGTGTTACACTGATACCTGCCTTGGTTTGTTGCGTCATGGCAGAAGCAGCTTTGCAGTCAACAGCGGATGCCTAATGTGACTAAGCTGTTTATTGGGCTCATTTAAAATTAACCTAAAGTATCAAATAATGTCGGCAATCTGATGATAATGTTAACTTGTATTTTGATGTTGAACCTGGAAAGTGAGGGTTTTTTGGTCATTAAAGTTATTTACTAGCTGTGCAGGAGCAGGTGTAATGTTTTAAGAGAGTTTGTGTGATACAAATGTTCCTACAAATTTAGTAGTTGAGGCCATGGGCTTTACTATTCTGATTCATTGTCTTTTCTTACTCTGCACACCAGGGAATCTTAGTGAAATTATGCCTGTGATTGTGAAACTGTAATACGGAGGATCTAATAATGGTAAAAAAGGTCTGTCATGGAAAGCAGTTGAATCCAGCTTCTAGTATTCTCATGGCTTTATGTAGCAACCTTTTTAAAACTGCCTTTAATTTGATGTGAACGTAAGTTCTTCTGAAGGTAATAAAAATCAGTGATGTTTTTAAAAAACATTTGAGACAAATGCCACAGATTTGCAATTTTACTCCTAATGATGTATAGTGAACGTGCCAAATTGATCATTTCATCATTCCATGATCATAATGAGCAGAGAAGGACATTCAAGTCTTGACTCAACAACTGGATGGTATCCTGACCATTCAGGTTGGGATTGTTATAGAGGAGAGAGGTTCCTTGAAATACTTAGTGATTCACAGTGTTTACAGGCAAGGAAAGAACTATTTGCCTATGTGTCCTTGCTTGTGTTGTATTTTTAATTAGTAGTTTAACTTTTAATTAAGCTAGTTGACACTGCTTAGTTTGGTATATTCTTCAAAAAATTGTCATTTTTTTTTCTTTGTCACTACAAGGAACACAGTTTTATTCTGGACTTATGTCAGAATTCAGATTGCTTTCATTTACTGTAGACTGTCGTTTAGAAATATATACATTTGTCTGACTAGGGTTGCCAAAACCCTGAGGATATGACTAAAATTTCTAAATACACTTTGAATTTATTTAAATCCTTTCTTACACAATAAGCACTGCAGTGCTGCATGCGTTTAGCTACCTGAACACATCTAAATACAGATTTCTGTGGCCTTTGAGAAACTGCTCAATTGATTGTGAGGTGTAGTGTGTACTTAAAATGGAATATGATTATGCCTTGAAACTGGAAATAGCTAAGAAACTCCACTTCTGAATAGGGATCACTAGAAATAGATAATCTGCTTTTAGCTTTAAGGAAGTAATGAAGTTTTGATTAAAAAATATTGCTTATTATTCATAGCATTAACTGTGAGTTTGATGGAAATGTAATGAACAGCTCTGTTGAATGTTACAGAGACGTTGTGATCAAGCTTTTATATTTGGATGCTCTGTCTAATCTCTGAAGTTGGGAGTATTTTTTGTGCTGCTATTAAGTCTCCAGCTAGTTAAGATTAAGTTAATCTTGCGGTAGTTACTCTGCACAGGACATTATACAACTGAGTGCTAAAGCTGGTCCCTGTCCCAGATGCCAATATGCAACACAGAACATGGAAAAGATGGATGGGTCCAGAGAGGATGAGAGGAGAACCAGGCAGAAGAACAGGCAGTGCTCTGTAGTGCTTGTGCATGTCTATCAGCTGCTTTGACTTGTTCACTTTTAATCGGTTGATACTGATGTGCGTGGCTTGTACAGGCTGATTTCAAGATCAATATGAACTGTCAGCTGAATGACAGATGAACCTGTAATAAATATGCAGAGTTCTGAAATTGCTGCGATACTCTGTCTCCAATCTGAAGTGTTCAGTGAACTGTGGGCAGATGCAGGGTCAGAGCCAGGGCTGCAGCTTAAGGGCCTTGAACTGTTACCATCCATTCCTCATCCAGGTAAGCTAGCTGCAGGCTGAGTCTCTTAAACTCATAAAGTTTCACTTCACCTCCCTAAACCCCCCAAAACCAAAAGACAAAATAAAAAATCAAACCACAGACAAATCCAAGCCTCTGCAGCCAGAAACAGTGCCCAGAAATAATTAAATAAGCCTTTTCACCTTTCATTACAGTGCTGTCTCAGAAACGGTTGTGTATCTCTTGAAGAAAGCATGTGATATTTCCTTGTAGAGCTATTTTTACTTAGCACACACTGTTTTGAGACATCCATCCCATGATTTTGTCATATTTACTTTTGTAAGCATCATATTTGCATTTGTTTATGCAAATGTGTATGCAAATCTGCTTTAAATGCCACCAAAATAGACTCTATGGAGGATTTAATGTACAGAGTTTCTTGAAAATACGAAAACCATGGATAATCTAAATAACACATTTGTTGATAGAAATCAAGTAAAACTACTTCATTATACTTGGTTTATAATTTTGTGATGTAATTGTTTCTTGAGGCAAAAGATTTTTGAGTGAGTTAGAAAACTACTGCAAACAAAGGTTACTGCCTTTAAAATGGCTTATCCAATTTTAGCCATATTTGGCACAGTTTGAAGTCTTGGATTCATGAGTTACCGTTGGTTTCCTGAAAAATCATTGACCTTGGAGAGAGAGATCAAGTTAATGTAGCTATTGAGGGAAAGGTTTCTGTGCCGCTTCAGCAGTTCTTTACTGCTGATAATGAGTTGCTCCAACCTTATTCTCATCCTGTGACTATGGTGGTAGGAAGCAGGGTATTTTATGTGTGAGAGGAGATGTTGGTTTAAGAGAAATGAGAAGGAGTTACAGATCCTTCAAGACGAGGACTCAAAGGAGGGGAAGGCGAGGGTGCAAGTGTGACCCTGGGCAGTGGTGATTTAGGTCATGTATGTGGAGGCTTTATGTCATATAAAGGGAAGGGGAAGGGTTTTGTGTCACTTTGAGTCTCTAGTCCAATGTAGCAAAGGATTTTAAATTTAAGTTTAATTGAACAGGTTTTCAATCAAGAAAGCAAATCCTATTGTAAGCTTTGTATGTGTGAGAAAGAAGGGTGACCAGTCTATGTGATATGCCAGGTTATATCAAAGTCTCTGTTGGACTTCTTGCTTTAAGTGATATAAATATTTTTATATTTATTGTGCCAATGAATTCTTAGTAATCGATAGTTGCTTTTAAAAAAAACAGACTCTAATATCAGAAACAAATAAGACAGAAACAATTATAGATGTTGACACAGTCATGGCTGCCAGCTCTAGCTGACTTGATGTGACTTACATGATGGTATTATCAACAGTGCGAAAATTGTGGTGTTTGTTTGCTCAGTTGCACCAATCGTCAGTGTTCTGATATTTCTGAAATTTGCAATGACAGTCTAAGCTCTCTGAGACATTTCTTTCTCTTGAGTTGTAACTTTATCTGAAGTTGTATAAAAGATATTGGAGTCCAGGTTGTTTATGGAGGTGTTGCAGAGAACTGGGCCTAAGATGGAGCTCTGTGGAACTCCACTAGTGACCCATTGCCAGTCTGATATGAACCCATTCACTATGGGTTCTCTTTGGGCACTCTTTGTGCCCAACCTGTGAGCCAATTTCTCGCCATGGCATGGTGGTTTTATCCAGCTGTGTGCTGGACATTTTGCCCATTTTGCCCATTTTTCTTTCCAAGAAATATCTTGGCAGATGGCTGTGTTGATAGGGCTTTTGTGGAGGGAGTATTTGTGATTTCTGTACTAACAGCTAGTATGATCAAGTAATCTAATATCTACTTTAAAAAGAGGAAAAACCTGAAATTTTTGGTGATGAACAACATATAATAAAGTGTCATGAGTTGCTCTTATGCTTAGGCGTTTTGTAAAGACAATTTATTGCACAGTTTTGATTTCAATTCCATTTCTTGGATCTTGCATTTTTCTTTGCTTTTCTTATCTGTGTGAAAGCTGTAAAGAAATGTCTCGAAATCAAAGAGAAAGATAAAGATCACATTTAATCTTTCACTATAAAAACTGCCTACGAGTTAATAATTCTTGTTTCCATTCAGTGAAGAAATACAGGTCATAATATTATTGATGATGTCATAAGTGTGATATTTTTATCAGAAATAAACCCAGAATTCCGTGTTTAGTGGTTTGGTGGGGGGTGTGTGTTGGGTTTTTTTGTTGTTGTTTTGGTTTTTTTTTTTTCTTTTTTCCTTTTCTTGTTTTTTCTGAGAGGTCTATCTTGAGGCATAGTTTAGTTTTTGGTGGCTAAGCTACCCCTCTTTCTTCTTGCCATCAGTGAGGCCAACCTGGGGTGCTGAGTCCAGTTCTGGGCTCCCCAGTATGGGAGAGTCGTGACCTGAAGGCTTTTTATGTTTATTTTCTCCTTTTTTTTTCTGAATTGACTCTGGCTGATTTATTGCATGAAAGAAAACCTAATTTTCTAGATACAAATGTTTTATGTAGGCTGGAAGTTTGGCTTTTGGGTTTTTTTCCACATTGAAAACTAATGACAGTGACATCAAAGATTAACTAATGCTATTGCTGTTTGTTACCATTAGAGTAAAACATGCTTCTCTTCCTTGGTTTTCTCCTTTTGACTTAGTTTTTTTCTATTGTTTTCATGAGGATATTAACTTTATGACTAGTGAAGTTCTAGCACTGATTTTTTTTCCCAAACATATCTAAAAGTCTGTATGAATTTTTCTTGCATTTTATAACATAATTATTCCTGGACTTCAGAATACTGCTCTGGGCTAATAGCTATAGGTTGCTTAATTTATCAGGAAAAAAAAGGTGCATGTAATATAATTCTCATGAGGTCCTTGTGAGACAATGACAGATCATCTCTGTGCAGCCTCTGTTCTACTATGAAGGAAGGACAGAACTGAGGCTTCCGATGTCCTGTAGCAGCAGATTTGTAGTTTTTTGTTTGCTTAGAGGAGAAAACCCAAACTCTTAGTAAATGTAAATACAGCTGTTCAGTGCTTTGCAGGTAGTGGGAGTGTTTCTACGTTCCCTATCTTACCCTTCACAGGGAAGATGGAAGTAAATTTCTGTCTCTTTCTGTTAACAGCCTAAAATGACTCTGTGAATTCAGTGGAATAAATGGCGTCCAAAGTAACTGATGCTATAGTTTGGTACCAGAAGAAGGTAAGATTTCTATTTGTTTTTTTCTATGGTGGCTTATTGTGTTTATGTGTAAAGTATAACAAATGTAAAATACTTCTGCATTGCTTGTTAGTATTGTATGAGAGCAAGTAGCTTGAAACTCTACTTCCAAAAGTAAACAAGTATTTAGTGACTGTATCAAATGAAATGGAACAACTTTTGGTCTATTCTGAAAACTCCTTACTCCCTAGGTTACTTGTGCTATGGAAAAAAGGAAAGAAAAATTTCATTCTTAGTAGACTGTTAATTATTGTACAGGAGTATGTGGTTTCCATAGCTCAGCAAAGAATCCTTGTATTGAAGTAGAAAGTAAGAATTGAAATGTATTTTCTGTCAGCAACAAAAAACGGTGTAATCCATAACCAACAGAGATAGCTAGGGATTTTTAGAAGTTAGTTAGGAAAAAAAGTAGCGGGGGGGAGAGGAGAGAAAAATCTCTCATTTGGAGATACAGATAATTATAATATTGCCTGATTACTATATCTTTTGATTCATGTTTGCACATAGAAATGTTGATATCTCTTTCTAATTTATTATTTTCCATTCATCATATCCTTGACATTAATATGCCAGTTGGCTTATTCAGCTAAATTGCTTTTAAAAAGCTGAAAAATTTGCTAACCTTTGAGAGATGCATCTTTACTAAGGACATAAATAAGGTGTGATGATTATTTTCTTTTCTTGGCTGTGAATGGTTTAATAAGTTTCTGTGAGTTATTGTTCTCCTTGGGCTGAAGGATGGCAACGGTCTTCAAAACAGAAATTCTTGTTAACTTCTACACAGCAGCAGTTAATTTCCAGAAATAAGACAATACTGGTATGCTTTGCTGAGGTTTTTACAACTGTGAATTAAGTGTACGGTTGAAAAAGCAGAAAAATTAATTTTGCATATTGAAAAATTTGAAAATAATTCACAATTTAATGAGGATTTTTTGTTTGTTTTTTTTTGTACTGTGTACTCTTTCTCTTATTTAAGCTTTACAAAGAGTATTTTTGTAAAAATACACTGCAGTTTTGAACAGTTTCTTGCTTGCAGGTCCAATCCCATTTTTTAAAGGCTTGGAAGATGACTTGTAAAAGATTTTATGTAACAAAATGCAGCGCAGGATCTCATGGAAGGGGGAAACGATTCTCATTTTACCCACTTGTACTCATTCTCTCATAAATTTAATTCATTCATTGTACAGTGATATCAGAATACTTACAGTACTTCTAAGCACCAAGCTGTGTGTGCATTTGGTCTGGCCAGGACCTCCTTTGTGCCGTATAAGAGATGCTGGATGTCAGGTCTCTGAGGTTGTTTTCATTGGTGATGATGCACTAGTCCTTGGACAGATCTTTTATGGTATTCAGCTTTATATATATAAAAGGTCCCTTGATGCAAGAAAGAGCCTGTAACTCTGTAAATCTTAAATGAAGTTCATGCTTGTAATCTGGTGGTTTTTTTTTTTTGTTTTTGTGTGTGTGTGTTTTTTTTTTTTTAATACGTGTCTGTTTTCCTGTTGGTCATACAGGAAAAGGAATGCCAAATGTGATATGCTCCAACTTTCCATCCTCCTGGTGTTAGGAAGGCAGGATCTTCTGCTGAAGGGTCACTGTACTGTGATCTTACAGAGGGCAGGCCTTCTGGTCTAGATATAAACAACACATTCCCCAATTTTACTTTTCCCAGGGCACTGCTCCTAGCAGGATTACTTGTTATCAGTACAGATCATTTTTTTAATCATTGTTCTGTCATGTTTTTCCAGTGATTTCACACACATTTCCATTTTTTTGGTTCATAGCAACAACAATATTTCTGCTGCAAATCTCTGTAGGCTTCTGCAGAGGTCTTCTTGGCCAGAAATTTCATGGTGCCTTTATGGCAAGGAGTAGTGATGAGGTGACTTCTGTTACTTCATGAAAAACTGAGCTATCTTCAGGAGGGATAAGATCTTGCATAAACCAGATGCCAGTATTTTCCCTGGTGTGAACAAAATTTAATTGCAATCCACACGTGGACTGGTTCTGCCAAATGAGCAAGTTATGCTGCTTTCAGTATAAGGAAATGGAATGTTATGAGACAAATGGCTGTATGGCAGAAAAGTTGCATCTCATGCAAATATTCGTGCTAATTAGATTATAATTTCTTAGGTACCACGTATTGAGGGTTCTACTGGATCAGGCTGACAACCCCAAGGGGTTCTCTGACTTTGTAGTGTGGCGTGATCTGTTCCTGGGAGTCTCTAGACTCTTTTACCCAGGGTCTTTTTATTTATTTATTTATTTATGTATTCATTTCTTGCATGGCACAGTATTTATTTTTCCCATAGATTTGTTGTTTGCCCCAAAGATTTCAATTTGGGCAACAGAAAAAGCTGTGCTAGTGTTTAGTTGACAGCACTTTTTTTTTTTCCCTTTCTGTTACATTTTTTATTATAGGATTGCTTATGATGGCAAACTAGTGAACTCTGTGAACTGGTGGTTGTTTAGAGTTTTACATTTTTATTTCAGTCTTTATTGTAGTTATCAGAGTTGTCCCACTTGCCTTGTCTTTTAGATCTTCTGATTCATTGCAACAGTAACTGGCATTGAAAGTGGGGAGGGATCAAAACTTAGCACATTCTGGCAATAGAAGTTTGTTTCTAGGGCAGGAGAGAACCGGGGTTGTAGTCAATGTTGATCAAATTGGTATGATTTGCCTGTGTGATAAAATGAGAAAAATAAATTGTTTATGGGGAGGTATTTTCCGATTGATAAATTGGTGTATGAATGCCCTAAAAAGTGACACAAAGAACTTCTGGTATTTCTAGTCATACATGACTAAGAAGTATTTAAGTAGGTTGAGGTTGTGTAAGAAATATTGAGCTTGCTCCTTGTGTTTCTTAGTTTTCAATTTTAATGTATTTTTTGATATATTTATGTGTCTCTTATGAGTATCAGAGGTCTGTTGGTTTCTCAAACAAGAGACATTTTTATATTCCTTTAATGGAAAGAGTTAAGCAATTAAGCTCTTCCAACCCTACTTTAGGCAAGTTTTGCAAACAGCATGTTTATTCATGACTCATGCTATTGTCTGAAATTGAGCTCCTCACACGAGGATGATTTAGTAATACCCTTAATTGTTTAAAAGGTCAGACCTTTTATTATGTAAACTTGTTTTTTGTTGTGGCAATAGACTTACTCTGCTTTTAGTGCACTGGAGCTCTTGATTACTGTCTTGTAAAAATACAGTAATCAATTCTGAGTTGTTTTAAGTTGGATTGTAAGATTTCAATGTATTATAGCAGCTTCTTATTTGAGATACAAGGTTGCACGGACAGAGCTTTAGTGCTTCCAGTGATTGCATTTCCCAGCTGGTACAAATACTTTTGCAAGGCATGAAATCTGCTAGATACAGGTTGGCTTTGTAAGTAAGATAAATTAAACCTCTGCTGTGTTTCTGGTTGCACTACGGAGCACAGTGCTGAGATCTTCATGTGTCAGGCAGTGTTTGTCTGGGTTGTTTTCAGCCCTTGGAGCTGCCCTGGTTCTTGCAATAAAAGGGAGTGGCAGGGTTGTCTGCATTGCTCTCTGGAAGGGTTCCAGACAGCTACCGAGCTACTACTTACATAGATGCATTTCGTTAGTTAATATCCTTAGGATTAAGTGTATTTACCAAAATACTGAATTTGCTTCAGCTTTGTAATGGATTAATTTTACAGAGAAACCATCATAATGTTTCCTCTGAAAAAATCTGACACCCCCACAAATTTTAAACAATTTCAGTATCTGGGGGTATGTCTTTTGTATGATATTGATACTTTATGTGTACTTGAAGTATTGCCTCAGTAACAGTAATGGATGTTAAAAATAATAAATTTCTTAATAATTTAAAGTATTACATCTATTACTTGTAACTTTTTGCATTTATTTCTTACAATACTTTCAAGTTTTACAGATAAGAGTAGACATGGAATTGTTGGTCTTGTTTCCAGTTTGGAGGCTATATGTAAATTTACCTTAATAGCCTTGCTGCTAAAATGGGGACCTTTCTCTCCTGCAATATTGTCAACAAATTTGTACAATTATGTTGTTCCTTCTCTTGGGGATGGTTGTATGGGAGGGCAAAATGGAACTTAATTAATTGAAGCTGACTCCTGCATCTGATTGCATATCAGTTAACTTTGCCAATGCGGCTTTCTGCTGTTTTGGGTGTCCCTTGAGTACAGCTGTTTAAGGGCACCATAAAACAAATGAGATGTTTCCTCTCTCATATTTTTAAAGGGCAAAATGAGAGTTCTAATGGCATTGCTTTAAGAGCTGTAATGCTCAGTGTTTTCCAGCTCATTAGCCCAAGATTATACTTGCCAATTTAGATTCGTAGAATCATAGAATGGCCTGGGCTGGAAAGGACCGTGAAGTTCATCTCATCCCAGTCCCCCACCATGGGCAGGGACACCTCCCACCAGACCAGGTTGCAACTTGGAGCACTTGGTAGTGAAGTCTGAGGCAGAAATGTTGAGGATGTCGACCTTCTCCATGTGCTGGGTAACCAGGTCTTCCATTTCCTTCCAGAGAGAGCCCATATTTTTCCTAGTATTCCCTTTATCATCAACAAATCTGAAGAAGCTATTTTTTGTTGCCCTTGATGTCCCTGGTCAAGTTGAACTCTGTCAGGGCTTTACCTTTCCTAACCTGATCCCTGGCTGCTCAGACAGTCTCTCTGTATTAAGTTAATAAAGGAGGAAATAAAACTGAAATTATGCCATTCCATGAAACCACCTGATTTCCTTCTTGTCACTGAATTCATGTGATGCATTGGTGACCATGACAACAAGGGCAGTTTTTGCCAAATGGACAGGCTGTGTGGCTATTTTACCTAAAACTTTGAATGCTGAAACTGTGTTGGTTTGAAAAGGTCCACCCTCAAGTGCCAGAACCTGACCAGTGTGGGAGCTGGCATTTGTGAAAGCACTGAGGAAGAAAACTTATATTTAGATAGTTTATTTAGATAGTTTCCTTCCATGTAGTGCTGGGATTCGGTACTCAAGTAGTCACCTGACCTAATGGGGGTTTGCCTTCAGTACCTTGTTTGGTCAGACAAAACTCAAAAGATCACTCAAATTGGTGCTGTGGCTGAATTAAGCAGGCTTGCATTTTGCCTGCCTGTAGGCTTCCATGCTTGCTTTGCCTTCCCACAGAGTCTGTACATTTACGTAGTGAATTTGGTCAGGGAACTGATCCAGTTAAAACTAAGACTGTGAATCTATAGGGAGCTGAACCTCTCTAATGGGGGAAGCAATAAGATGAAATCCCTCTATCTTGAGAGGGATTCTCTGATTCTTAAATTGTGTCATTAGACCTTGTCAAACTATAATGTAACATTTTCTTTTCTCGTCCTAACTGATTTGATTGATCTTCCAGCCACCCAGATGGATGCAGTGGCACAAGGAAAATGTGCTATGGAAGTGGAAATGGTCAGGGACGTAAGGGCAAGGCTGTTTTAAAATCCTAGTTACAACACTGGTAAAATTGCTGAATTTCCAGTGGTCTTCATGGAATTATGCTGAATAATGGGACTGCCACAGTTACATCTTGAGACTGTTTTGTTTTGTGCGAGTACATTATCATGAAAAAAAAAGGTTACAGAGGTCTTAAATCCTTAACACTTGGAAAGTAGCTGGGTGTTGTTAGCAATAGTGTGGCCAGTGGACCAAGGAAAAGGATTATTCCCCTCTGTTCAGCTCATATGAGACAACGTTTAGGATACTGTGTCCAGCTTTGGGCTGAGTGGTACAAGAAAGGCATTGACATTCCTTGTTAAGCCCAGTGGAGGGTCACCAAGGTTGTTATAAGGCCAAATCATGTGATGTGCAGAGAGTTTGAGAGATCTTGGTTTGCTCAGCCTGAATAAGAGAGGGCAAAAGGAAACACTTAACTGCTATGGCATCTCCTTCTTTGGAGGCCGTGGAGAGGATGGAACTAGGCTCTTGTCAGAGCTGCACAGGGATTGCAGGGGAAGCAATAAGCACATGTTGAAAAGTGGGAAATTCTGATTAGGTATAAGGATAAAAACCTATAAAGTGAGGTTTTCCAGGCATTGAGATGGGACCCCAAAGAGGCTGTGAAATGTCCGATCTTTGGAGAGGTTTGGAACTCTACTGGTTGAGTCCTGGAGCGACCTGGTGTAACTGGACCTGCTTTGTGCAGGAGGTTGGGTTACATGACTCCTGGAGGTTCCAATCTCTGCGATTCCATGAAGAATTTAGTTTGAAATTTGAAGATAGGTAAATGTTATCATATGAGATCGTGCTTAATTGCCATTAATTATGGAGATGGAATCACGTTCAGTTTGTGCCTCTTTTTAGGTTTTGCTCTGTAGTCCACATAAGCCAAAGAAATGGTACCCAAAGTTACCCCTGTTGTCCAGTTCATGTCACTAGGACATAGCTTAGAGTAGGTGTTGGTTATTCCTGTATTCTCATTTAGTTTAACCTGCAAATGGTTTTTTGTTTTTAGTAGGTACCCTAAAATCTGTAAACCATTAGGGCAATAAATAAGCACAGCTGACAGATGTTAACAAGAATTAATCTGTAAAGAATAATCCAGAAAAACTATTAATACATAGTTGATAAATGTTTAATTACCTACTATTGGACTCTGAAAGGGACAGTGTCTCTGAAGTAAGCCTTGGTAAAATTATTGTTCAGTGAAATGACTGTAAATACAGTGCTGCTGCAGTTATTACCAGAATTTAAGTGGGTCATTAGTTGGCAATTCAAATAGTTAAGAATAAATAACTCAAAGTTTTGAATTGCTTAATTTTACACTTAGTAGTAGTTGGTTTCAGCTCTCCTTCTGGGGCCAAATTCCATGATTCTTCTCCCTTCAGGAGAAGGCAGGAGAATCATGGAATTTTTTTTAATCAGAAGTAATAATTCTGCAGTTGTAAATTCAAAATTCTACCCCTTATATATACAGCTTTAATTCCTCCATTGTCCTTTTCTATTTGACTAAAAGTTTCTGAATGCTTTGCTTTTATCAGACAGTGTACAACTATTATATGGTGATTTCTGTCTGTGGTTTATTAGCTAAGTTTGGCTTAGCTTAGCTTATCTGGTCCACATATCCACCATAAACAAAACTGAAAAAAACCCACCACCCTTGAAAATGAAAAACATCCTGAAAAAGAAAATCATCCTAAAAGTAGAAATCTACTTCAGCAGAGAGAATTATACTACTGAGCTACTAGAGTATTGCCTTTGCTGCAGTGGGAATCAGTTAATGTAAGAAATAAATGGGTTTAAAATAACTTTTAATAATCATGTTCTGGGTTTTGAGAAAATGAGATATATTTTTAAAATTAATAATATTACATGTATAGAAATTATTTATATATTGATATCTTAAGACTAGATTTGATACATAAAATCATGTAGTCATTTTAGTAACGTTGGACTATAAAAGTTAGTAAAGCATATTAGCTAATATTTTAGTACTAAATGTTTTAATAAGGTGTCAGACTCTTAATTACATTGGTACACAGTCCAAGGAAGCAACTTTGTTTTTTTTTTACCAAACTCTGTATCTTGTATCTTTTATTATTTGGATTTGTAATACCATTGTGATGTGGCTTGTAAAAGTGTTTAGAGGTTTTAAAGAGCAAAGCTTAGTATGCAGGTTTCATTATTGATAAACATTAAAGTTTTAAGATCCAACAGGAAATACTATGTATTCTTAGGATTATAATCTTTGCTAGTCTGCGTGTTCATAAATTATAAATGTCTCCTGAAATATTGATCAATTCCATTAGAATCAGAAGGCCTTGTGAGTATTGGGCTACAGGTTGATACCATCACTACATTAGCTTAAAGTGAATATCAGTGTCATTCACAAAGCTCAAATTCAATCTTGATGCACATGTGGTTTGTTATGAGAAAGGTATTGGGAAGAAATATTACACAGTGCAAAAGCCCTTTCCACTGGGCTTTGTTTGAAAACAGAGCAATTTTTATTTCAATAGCTTAACTGTTTACTTAGGCTAATTGCTATTAATGTTCTAAAATCAAACTGCACAGGTGCCAAACAAATTTTAGGTGTATAAAGAAATGTTATCAAGTGCTTTCTGATGTATTTGATTGGGAAGGAATAAGTGCAATTATTTTAGATAATTTCAAGAGGTGCACATACCTCTTAAAAACTGGAAACATTATGAGGAGTCTACACTTAAAAAGGGTCTGAAATTTATTTAATCTTTCAGTAAAGAGCTAGCTCTATCAGATGAGTTTAGTTTTACCAAATGTGTAATTGTATAGCTTAATTTCTCATGCCGTCACAGACAACTTGTTAATTTTTTTGCAATTAATTACTTGTGAGAAAACTTTTTTTTTCAAGAAAACGTGTTGGAAAGTTTATTATGCTTGGTTAATTTAGGATACTAAACCCCTGCTTTTCCATTGCAAAAGAGTGGCTGCAGTTGTCAGTCTTTGCATGTAATCTCTTATATGCCAAAAATTTTTATAGCTGCTTGAAGAATGGTTGTCAGTTCTGCAAATGTATAAAGAAACAGAATTCCTTTAATCTTCTTTCCTTGGTGTTTATTGAGGCATGGGGTCTTGAGAACTGAACTTTTTAGAGGTAACTGATTTGGATGGACTGGATAGAATCTGGGCATTGAGGAGGCCTGAGATGCACAGTTTAAACTAAGTGTATAAAAAATAACATCTGCTAGTTTACCTACTTCTGCTGCAGGCAGGTTATTCCACAAGTTCTAATATCTGTAACATGTTACTGACAAGTTTCCTACAACAGGGTTGTGTTGCTGTTGATTCTTGGTGATAAAAGTTAAATTTAAAAATTATAAGGTAGGCTTGTTATCCAACTTTTTGTTAACTTATTTTCTGCCAAATCATACTAAATAAAAAAATGCTATAGAGTACAATTTTCAGATCCTTTTGGATTAGGTATTTCATGAAATAACTTGGAATAAATTTCTGTGTGAAATCAGATTAAAATTGGGATATTGTGTTGTATAGTTTGCTTAAAAAAAGTCTGTTGCCACTTGTAGACTGGACTGATAGATTGAATGTGTCAGTGACAAACAGTCTTGCACTGTGTCTCGAAGAGATTTAAAAAGCCTTTCTTATAAATGTATATGTAAAAATTGTACAATTTTTTTGACTCTCGTGTTTCATACTTTAAATTTTCTCTGAAGGATACTGCAGAACTTGCAACTATAATGAATGAGACTCCAGGCAGAGCTGGTGGGTACAGGAGTGTATAAGTACTGGAGTTGATCAGGGCATTAATTTTGGAACAGTTCCGGACAAGGAAGCTTGAAGGCCTGTGGAGGAGCCCTGGGGACAGTTGCATATTGAGGGAAACCTTGCTTTGATCAAGTTTTGTGTATATTTAAATTCTTCAAGTTCCAGCCTGATCTTATCTCTGGAAGGTTATTCCTTCCTTTTCTTTGCCTTTAGACCTTAATTTCTTTGGCATTGCTAGATGCTAGGCTTCTTTTCAGTGTCCTGGAGGTATGTACAATTGAAAAGAATTATATGAATAGCCAAGAGCCAGAGCCTACATTTGGTTTAGATTTACATTAGATTCAACATGAAACAGAATTCAAATGCAAATGCTTTGCAAATACTCTTCGAAGATGGAATCGGCTGGTGCTCTTGATAATCTAAAACTGGGAAGGTTTGCTAATGTTAGTTTACATTTTTCAAGTCATTCACAAATTATGTTCTTGCATTTAATTCATACAGGTGTCTAGCATTTCTAGTAATCATTATATGTTATAATTTAGTTTGTTGTAAATGAAAAACACCTCTCAATGAATTCTGCAAGAATTTCACAAACTCTAGAAGTGCCTTCCTGACAAAACGGAGAGAAAACAAATTATTTCCTGTGTTTTTTACTTGTCTTGTTTCGGTAACACTGGTTCTACCTATTTTTGTTTAATGTGGTAAATGGAGTGTGCCAGTATCCAGTATGCTACTTTATAATGATGGCTTTGTTTTCAAGTGTTTTCCTCTGATACACTTGGAAGAGAAGTATAGAGAGATGCCTATGCAGATGGCGAGAGGGGAAAGTGAGTATCAAGTCTGAATTTGATGTGCTGAGGGGCATGTATTCCTGCTCTCTGAAGTGCTTCTAAAACTTTGTTAAAACACAAAGAGGGGATACTAGGTAGATTAAAAAAGAAAACCCAAACATTGTGAGAAATTGCAATGGTACTTGCTGTCTGTAATTCTGTCTGTAACTCCTCTCAGTTTGCAGCAGTATGCCTTTACTTAGTAATCCTGTGCTCAGATTTTAATAACTAAAATTGATCAGAGGTGATCGGACAGATCTACTCCTCCAATAAAACAGTTGTAAAAGACCATGTCCTTTAAAGTAGTTTTTACGCTTTTATTTTACCTGCTGCTAGAAAAGTTGCTTTATGGGGCAACATTGAAAGAAAAACATGAATGGCAAAATCCCTGCTTCTTCTCTTTATGTGGAGATGGAAGCTGTGCTCCCTAGGGAGGGAAAAGGAATATTTGTAAGATTTTTAATCAGTCAACTTCCTTGCCTCAGATGTCTTCTGGGATCTGTGTTTCCCAGACTTCCTTCAAAAAATGGTCTGTTATTTGTCTAAAAGAAGAATGCTATTTTAAAGACTTTCAACTCTACACCAGTTTCAGCTATGAATGGAATTAGGAGTAGGGTTTGCTTTGCAGCTTTATTGGTACGAAGCTTCCTTCCGCATTTGTTTCTTGCATAATGGAGAGGGACACAGACTTGCATTCCCTTCTCTGCCCTTGTAGAAAGAATTTATTTTTTTTTGAAGTGGGAAGGGAAGGACACAATATTATGCAGCACAAAAATTTCACTTGGGCCTCTTCTTAGCAAATTTAATGAAAACCAGGAAGGCCTGAAAATTAATTTGAAATGTATTTAGAGAAAAAGCCAGAACAATTAGATATAAATGCCTGGGTGGAGTGGTTATTCAATATATTGACTTTTTAATTGCTGGCTGTTATCCAGGTGGAGTTAGCTGTTAAACTTCCTTTGGTTTAATTACTTTAATTGTAGTAAGTGCTTAATTCTGCCCAGTACAGTGCCTGACTCCCTAGTTATTTTTCACAGTCTCATTTTTTTTTCCAAATGAGAGGTGTCAAGTATTTATTATTACCAAAAAGCCAGTAGATTTTTTTCTCCAAAGTTATAAAGTAGCAAACTATAGAAATTGTTTAGCTTTTGTGAGTGGGAAATATTAATTAAATTTGAGAAAGGACAATTCAGTAATTCAGTTTACTGTTCTCACTTCGAATTTTAGATGTGCTTTGGACTTTACTGCTCTAAATTAGAAATTTTTTTATTATTATTGGTATTATTATTATTATTTTATTATTATTGGTATTTTTTCATGATTGGTGAGGTTTAGAAGTACAAAAGATACCTTTAGATTTCTTTGTTTATGGATGTGTTTGCCTATTGGCTTCCCTGGGTATGTTTTTGCATTTATGTTGGGTCCTTGATTAAAAGATCCTTTTAACCAAGAATTACTTTTTTTTGTTTCTTTTATGAAGGCTGAAATAATAAAAGAGAAATCAGAATAATGTTTTCTGGTACAAGGTGTGTGCATTTGTGCTCGGGTCTTTTGTGTCTGTTGCAGTTGTGAACTGGAAGGAGGAGTCATACCCTTGCAGTAAGACTGAATTGAAGCAGATTTGCTCAAATGATGGAAGCTGTTCCTCTTGCCTCTATCAGGTGTCTGACTGAGCTACTTGTATCAGCTCTGCATGTTAGTAAAGGATCTCAGGAACCACATCTGTCTCTCCCTCATGACCTAAAAGTGATCCTGCACTTAACTGCTCAAAGTTTGTCATCTGAGTCCAAACCCCCGATGCCAGCAGTGTGTGCACACGTGTGCACGTGATCTATGTGTCTAGGTAGAACTGCTGGGATGGCAAGGCTTTCAAATTACCATCATTACTGAATCATTACCTAGAAATTCTATTTGTGCAGAGTTCAAAGTACTGATGATCTTTGATAACTTCTTACAAAACTTGGATATATTGTCTCATATATTGAGTTGTTCTTGTCACTATCTTACATGGGAATTTCCTGAAATTTAAGGTTACCCTTTTTCAAAATATCTGACAGTCATAGAGTGGCTCTCTATGTTGGATAAATAAGTGCATAGTAATTTCCTAAATTAACTATAACTACCTGTATTGATGGTTATTTAAAATGACAGAACCCTTCGAAACTGGTCTTAGTGCTAGGATTTTAATAAGTGCTTGCAGGACCAATGTGCTGGTTTTGGCTGGGATACAGTTAATTTTCTTCACAGTAGCTGCTCTGGGGCTATGTGTGAGCTGCTGTGTGGTGCCTAGTTGCTGACTGGGTTTAAAGCTCAACAGTCTGTGGTTCTACTCTCACAAATACAGTTTTCTACAATGCTGAGGTAAGGTTAGAGCCTGGGAGAAAACTCTTCCTTTTCATTTCAATTTTTTAATCTATTTCAATTTTTTAACCTATTTTAATTTTTTAACCAAAAACTTGCTCAGGTTTAATAAAACTAAGTTATTTGGAAGAGTGTCATGAATAAATAGACTAGCAGCTAAATGAGAGTGAACAAATTTGGGAACAGGTCTACTAGGAATGTTTTCATCAGCGCTTTGGCGGGAAAAGGGCAGTTTCCTGATATTCTTTGAGTTTCCCCTGGCCTATAATCTAGTTGATTACCAGCTTGACCATATATCTTGTTGCTGTGTGCTCTGAAGAGATAACACTAAAGACCGTGTAGCTGTAAAAGTGGGTGGAACGAAATGGGAATTAGAGAGGGAGATGGTTTAAAAAAAGAATAAATTAATTGAAGGTATGGGTTCAGCTACATATGCGTGGTATTTCTCTGAAGTTAACTGAAGGACCATGTCAGTGTTGCTGCCATAGTTCTGCTCTCTGTCAGTACAGAGACTGGAATCCTGACCTGAAGTGGGAGAGAGCGTGGTCTTCCCAGTCGTCTGACAATGCCTGGGATGAGGCTGGGGCTGTCTGGCTCACCTCTGCCCTGTATCACAACTCTTGTACGGATTAGGTAGATCCTGTCCAGCCAAGATGGAGCAGAGAAGATAAAGATTCCTTTGTAAACAAGCCTCCCCAAGTAAATAACCTGCTGGCTTCATGCTTCTGTCATTGAAGGTTGATTGATTTTGTTTGATCAATGTCTTTTAAATCCTAATGTTGGTATTTTTTTCTGTATTCTTTTTAGATTGGAGCATATGATCAACAAATATGGGAAAAGTCAGTAGAGCAAAGAGAAATAAAGGTAATAATACAGCATTTCAGCATTTATTTCTTTTGGTGGTTGTGTGCACTCATGTAATTTACATTGTATGTAGTGGTATTTAATAGTGGTAAAGTAAAACTAGACTTCTGGAGTGTAACCAAATGTAACCAGTATACTATGCTCTATTTATTTTACATAATTAATAACTCTGCAACATTTAGCATGATACACATTTTTGTATCTCAGTACATTTTTTTCTTTTCATCTTAAGCCAGAGCTTAGTTGTTTTATTACCTCTGTCTTTTCACTTTTCTTTGTGATGAATTCTAATGTCAGTTATCTGAGCTCTCTTTGCTTTCAGTTAGTTACCTTATACCTGCAGTTTACTTTTCCTCCTTTATGATGCTGTCATTGTTTTGTACAGTTTATTAGATTGGTAAGTACCTCAGGCTTTGTTTCTCTAAACAAGCAAGTTAACAGTGTTCTGTGCATTTTGGTTTAACTAACAGTGCCATCAGTGTCTGCCACATTGCTAAATTGCTTTGGAGAAAATTGATCCTATATAAGATAGTTCTATGGTTTGTATATTATGTCATACTCCATGGTGTTAATTCAGTTAATGTTTTCTCGCAATTAACCTTTTTTTCCTCAAACACTGCATGCAAGAAGTATGATACTGCTGCACAAATTTCAACATGTTGCTAATACTTAACATCAGTAAAATGTGCATTGCTTCAGTTTCCTTGGTGGTGGGTTCTTCCTGCCCCAGTCCTTAAACAGCTAAATAAAACATGCAGGGGGACTTGATTGCCTTCTGTGGAAACTGTTACTGACCTGAGCTACAGAGTTCCCTGGTTTCTGCACAGAAATACACACATTAAGTCAGACCCAATGGTATTTCAGCCCCGTGGCTGAGCCTGAGGGTGCCTGAAGGGTCCTTCCCATGGCCATGAAAGCCAGTTACAGCTATGACAGGAGTTCTTGTAACTGCTGTGTAATAGCACATTATTCAAATAATTACTGCAAATAGTGCCCTGTGCTTAATCTATATGCATCTCATTTGGCTCAGGAGTACAATAACTAACAAACTACTGATGATGTCTGTACAGTTTGTGTTGACTGAGTTTCATGCAATACAGATAACAGTGAAGCATATGACCAAGTTTAGGTATTGCACATTAGTGCTTTAATCTCAAAGCTCCTAGAGTGCTTTGATATTTATGAATATATCTAATATATGTGTATATTATATAATCATATAATAATTTATAAACTAACTTTACTAAAAATCTGAAAACTTCTTATTTTTAGTAGAAAAATCTGTTTCTCTTACTATAAACTGATAATTTAGTTAGAACTATAATAGAATCTATTAAGACTAATTTTAAAATTTGTGTAAAAGGACTTTTACAATAATAGCACCTACTTTTAAGTATTTTTATTTAAACTTTTTTTTTCCTATTACTTAGCTGAAATGTGTTTGGTGCTGAATAGAAATTATATGAACCAAACGGATGGGTCTGAGCATTATGAAACACTATGAATATTTTTTTAAAGTAATCTTAGTTTGAAACACTGCTGTTTTCCATATATGTATTACAGATATTTGTGATACATTAAGAGAGTGGAGAAATTGCATCTGCACAAATGGAATTCTTTCACTGTATGTGGCAAAAAGTACAAGAATGAACTCAGTGTAGTCTGTGGACACTGAAAACATTTGCAGTTTGACTAATGGAATTTTTAAGGAATGAGTCACCATTTCTTTTCCCATGAAAGTTGCATCGAGTTATACACTTGACTTATTTTTTTCAGAATTCTTTCTTTAAAATGAAAACGTACTTTATTCACAGTGGTACATTTTTCCAAGGATTATGTGTATTTTTCCAGGGGATTATTTCTTCTAAGAGGCACATCTTTATTTAGACTTCCAAGAAAGATCTTGTGGCCCGTAAGCACTAATACATTTGAAAATTATTATATCATTCAGCATTTTCTTTTTAGGCTTCAGATCTTTTTATGAGACGGAGTGGCTCACTTATGCAAAATTTCACGAGAATCTGTAGCTGATTCTAGATTATAATTTCCAATTCTAATTATGGGCTTCTTTTCTCATTCTGCATAAAGTTGCTGCAGTTTTGGACTGCTGTTCTGTAAAAATTTTGCATACTAAGGTCTTTGCAATGCCTAAGTCTACAGTACAACTGGTTTCCTGTATTGGTCATTCTCAGAGTGCATTTTGTCCGACCCATGTTTCAGTTCTATGTATTAATTTTGTTTTGTTTCAAGCAAACTCCCATTTTTCTAATAGACACATCAGGTAATGACTACATATCTAGCTCATTGTAAACAATTTGATTTTTTTATTTTATCTTTATTTCAGCATGAAAATAAATCCAGTTGAATTTTGATGTGAGAAATACTTTGAGCTGCACTCAGTTGAACATTTTGCTTGATATTGTTTGTATAAAGATTAACATTACCAGATTTCACTGATCTGTCTCTCATTGATAATAATTTCATTTTTATGCTTTCATCTGTATTTAATGTTTACATTTAAGTAATAAGTGTTTTTACATGTGGATGAAATAGGGCAATGGTAGAAATGTACGGTTTGCCAGGGAATGTAACTGCTTTTTGAATGAAAACAGTTAAATGACTTTCACAACATTTCCATTTGTATCCTAAATATTTTTTGAAATATTTTATTTTACTCTGCATGAATTGTACTCTGTGGTTTCCTTATTGGCTAATGTGACCAAGAATCTAATCTAGAAGGAGCAGAATAGACTCACAACTGTCTCTGAGACTTGAGAGTACAGCATCACATTTTAGCATTAAAAGCAAACTTGAAAGCTTTGCAAGAGAGTTTGGCTCTTCAGTGATGGAAGATGCTGTTTCTAAAAGACAAAATAAGCTTGCTTTTCTTCCTGCTGCTTTCCTATCATGTGGGATTTTTTCCCCCTCCTTTTAATTGGCTAATTTATATTCACTATGAAGAAAAAATTCAATATTTGTCTAGAATTTGGATTTCTGAGAGCTTGCTTATTAGTGGCTCCTGCATTGCAACGTGATTTGCTGTCTAGGTTTGGAATTAAGGAGTTGCAATGTAAACATTTTGTGAAGTTTAGTTAGACATCTAAGGAGAAAAGAGATTCAGGAATGTAATTTGTTGCAAAAGTTCTGAAAACCTAATAGACATGTATTACTAATTCTTGCAAGTGTGTGCATACTTTGTCTGCATAATGCCAAGCTATGGGAGATGAGTTCTCAGTGCGTAGCTGTGTTTGAAAAATTGCCTCATGGGTCAGTAATTGGTTGGGTTTTGTTTAGATTGTAAAGTGTGTAAAAGGCATCTATTGTGCATTGTTCCTTGGAATGTTTAATTTATAGTACTTTAAATCTATGAAGTTGACATATTTGTCTGAATTTTCAGTAGCAGTGTAGGTTAAATACAATTACTGACCACATAAATATTTTTGTCTTTTTTAATGTGTGTAATCTGCATGAATGTGTTTTGATAGTATTCGTCTTTTACAGGGTTTGAGAAACAAACCAAAGAAAACAGGGCATGTGAAACCAGACCTCATAGATGTTGATCTTGTAAGAGGTAGGTCTGAGCTAGAAAAAGCTGAATTTCTCTGTATAAAAATAACAGCCATCCTGTGTCTTATAACAAGAGTGTATTATATTAGTAAGTTAAAAATAACCCCAAGCAATCCAAACACAGCAACCCTATATAACCCTTCTCTGAAGTGGGTGGATAGGAAATGGTGAGTTATGAAGTCTAGATTAAACTGAAGGCTTAAGAATTTGATCTAAACTTTGCTGTATAGAGTTAGATTTTGAAAAAAACCAAAACTTGTGCCTTATCATGGATAAACATTTTAAAGTTTTTAGTTCAGAAATCTCCTGTTGCCATGCACTCAAACTTCTTCGAAATCTTCTGACATCTAGAGGAAAGGTTATGTTGAAGTTTCTGCAGAATAAAAATTGTAAAGGCCATGGCTGTTTCTTGCCTGTTTTAAATAGCAAAACAGCAATAGAAGGTTAGATAATATACGATTTTTCTTCCCTTGACTGTCCTATAGTAAGTCTGTGCCATCTGAGCTGCTTTTCCCCTGCATCCCTTAGTGAGTCCCACCTGCCCAGACAGCATCTCCTCCTCTGAAAGGTGACTTGGAGAGCTATTCCCAGAGACTCATTGTGAGTGTTTCACACTTGGACAGTGGGGTCGATGGCTCTTCTGGGACAGCTCTGGGAGGGGCCTGGTCATGGTGTTCATTCCATGGTTTGGATTCCCACCTGCTTTTTTACCTCTGTCCTAATCTGGGTGTGGGGATATGGGCCTGAGATGAGCTGATGGTTCCAATGATGGGTCCAGAAAAACCCCAAAAGGGTATTATTTGGGCTCCCCCTCCTGCCATTATCTCTTTTAACATCTGTGGGTGTGCAATATTACAATATAACCTTTTAAAAATGAGAATGTGAGAGAAGGAAACAAAATCAAATAACATTTGAACTTTAAAGAAACTAAGAAACAGGGGTAGACCACTTCAGTATGGTGATGTACGTGAATAGCATTTAAATGACTGCTCTGCATGGATGTCTAAGTTGGCATTAAAGCAATTTCAGTGCTGGCAGTGTTTTACCTGTGGCAGCACGGAACTCACTAATACCAGTTCTGCTGGTAAATGAGGTGGGGATGGCATAGAGGCATGCAGTAGTTGCCATTTCCAATCAATAACTTGGCATAATTTAAGTCACATCCCCATTAAGTAAATGTTACACACTTTTCTAGCTGGGAATTTGCAGGAAGAAAAAGAAATGGAGAGAAAGGACATTTGAATGAGAGAGATGAAAAATGGTGTGGAAGGAGAGACAAAAATATTCTTTGGGGGGCTTCCCTGCTCCTGAGGCTAGTCCTCAGTTGGACAGATCCATTTCAATGCTTCAACTTTATTCCATTTTCCCAAATGACATGGCTGTAGCAATTTACAGATGTTGATATTTTCGATCCCTTTGCTGTGTTGGAAAGGGCTCTGCTGTGCGTGCATAGGCATGTAGTTTTCATACGACTTCTTATTGTTTAATGTCAAGTTTCTGATACCTCTATGAAACAGCAATTTTTAGTAATTTATTTAAAAATAATTTTGACATAGTAAGAAATGCCAATGCTTTGTTATTCAAACATTCCAAAATACAGGTATTTGTAGAAATTCCTGATAGTGGCAGCCAAGAGAGCACCAACAATTTATGCCCATTTTGGATGGACAAGATAGTGAAATGGTGGAAGTATGAGATTTATTCAAATAATTGTATTTAATAATTGCTCCTTTAACTAACTATCTTAACTACTCTGCTAGAGTAGAGTTTTTGTACAACTAGAGGTTTTTTATTAGCTGTAAGAATGAAATAAATCTGAATTTCTTTTTTTTTTTTGTTTAAGGATCTGCTTTTGCTAAAGCAAAACCTGAAAGTCCTTGGACATCTTTGACCCGCAAAGGAATCGTGAGGGTTGTTTTCTTTCCGTTCTTCTACAGGTGGTGGCTACAAGTGACATCACGGGTCATTTTTTTCTGGCTGCTTGTTCTTTACCTTCTCCAAGGTAGAGTTGGATTACAGCATCAGCTTCAACTGAATGCCTTATTTTAACCGTATGGAAGCTGCAGTATGCTACTTGGTTCACGTTATGCTGTTAAGGTTCATTCCAATACTTTCTGTCTCTTCATTAACATTTCTTTTACATATATAATGAAAATGAACAAATGGACAAAATGAAAAATTTAAGGATCTCCTCACAGACTGTCTTCAGCATTTAGCACACATTAGTTTGTTACCTCTGTATATAATTTAGGTTTTCAGGCCTATCTAATTTAGTTCAGGACTGAGCAATATTGAAGAAACCTTTAGCTTAGGGAGTGTATCTTGCCGACGGTTTTTGGTGTGTCTGGTTCTTGTGCAGATCGAGAGCTCTGATCAAGAAACAAGCAAGGCCAAGCCTGCCAAGGTGTGTGCAGCTTGTGCAACCTCGTAGGATGATCTGATGGACCAGTTTCTAGTTGTCCTTCCACGTGTTGTTTTGTTACATGAGAGGCAGTGACCTGACAAATGAGGGACTTACTGTCCTCTGTGCTTCTGCTGTTTTTTCTACTGCAATGGGGAGACTATGCATCTTAATTTTATGTTTCCTAGATTATAGAGGTGCTATTGGGAAACTGTTAACAAACAGAATGGAGTTCACACCTTTTCAGATGTTCAGTATTGAGTTCTAGCAATCTGACTTTGTGATTCTCTTAAATATATGTAATATATAAGAAGAAAACTAGAAAGGGGGAAATGTAATGAAGTGAGTCAGTATCTAAAAGGGTGGAGAATAAGTGTTTCAGAAGTATGTACAACAGAAATGGAACAGAAGGTTAATGAAAGTTGGGAGCAATTTAAGTACCCTGAGAAGCTAAATGACTAATAGATTTTCCACTGAAATCAATTAAGATACAATATTACGTTTTTAATTTTGCCATCTGTCCTTTCAGTTGTGAATCACTATATCATTTGGAAATTTTAATTAAAAAAGATAGGGACTTTAAAAAAAATGACAGTACCTCATGTGGTGATGTTAGCAGCTATAAAATTATTTTTCATAGTGCCAGTGCCTCAAGAGCTGCAATACTGGCAAATGTTCATGTGGCCTCTTATCAAAAGTCCTTCTTATCCCCATTTCTGAGATAGGTTCCTAAGAAGTATTGTAACATACATTAGCATTTGTCTATACTACAGTAAGAGATCTCATAGTGTTAATAATTTTTATCTCATTTATAGTAATATAGATAGTAAAAGACAGAAATTGTAGTTAGTTACTATATTCATAGGTGTCTTATTCTGAGAAACAGTAATTTTTTATGTTCCTATTGGGAAATTTATTTTAAAAAATATACCCACACTTAATTCATGGAGCTTTGATAAGACTCTAAAAGTAGCCAAATTGTTAAGACAATGCAGATTCTGAGTGCAAGCAAGTTTTTAGGACATTAATTACAGAGCTATCTTATAATTAATGCTTTCCCCCCTCAGATTTCTTGAGATCTGTGATTTACTAAGTTATGGTTGGAATGCATCAGTTCCCTAACCCATATAGCCTATAACATGATGAAATATTTCTGATATTTCTGAGGTTGTGAATTAACAAATATCAGAAAATGATTAATAGTATTCCATATCACTCTATAAACTATTTTAAATACTTGATATCCAAACTGTGCTGAATTAGCTGCAGAGTTTTTGATAGTTTTTGAAAGTTTTTGAAATAAATTAAAAGAACATGGAAATGAAATTAAATTGACAGATTTACTTATTGGAAACTATTTAAAACACACTCCATCCCACCCCCCCAAGCACTGTGCTCAGTTACTAATTTTTAGAAGATTGGTAAGACAGCACCAAAATGTCAAGAATCTATGATAGAAACGTAAGAAAAGAAATTTTGAATTCCAGTAGCCATAACTCTACCCTGAATCTGGATTTTGTATTGTAGCTTGGACTTTCTGTCATCATGACAGATTCTCACTGACATTGTTGTAAAATGGTCTGATTTTATTTTGTTTATATATGTTTAGTTAAATTATTTTCTTTAATTATGAAGTGTTTTCTATAGATTTATGAACTGCATTACTGCTTTAAAATTGATTAGATTTAAGAGGATACTTGCTAGCATTTATGTAAGTCTGTAGAAAAAACTTTTTCCTTGGCTAAGCATTTAAACTCCAGGTTTATTTGCATTGGTTTCCTTTAGTGTAAAGTGATTAGCACAATGTGTGATAAGAGAACTACAGACAAATGTTTTTTGTTCAAGGTCACAGAACAGGCCAGTGACTTAAGGTAGAAAAACCTTTTTCTTGTGACTCCTTATCTATCTAATATATAATAGTACCTCATTTTTACTTTAAAAATGTTTCTATATTCTAATGGGAAAAACAAGAGTGAAAGTACAAAGTATATCTCTATCATGTATTTCTTAAGTATGAAGCAAGAAACTTTAATAGTGATGTAATGGTTGTTTATTGTGGTGGTGAGATACATAAGCATGTATGCCTTTTTAAATTTGCTATTACAAGTATTTCAAAGCCTTAAATGCTCTAAAAATAAATGCTTGTTGGTCTTTGAAATGTATGATTGCTTTCTTTGAGACATCTTTTTGCTCAGTGTGATATAATTTCATTTGTGTCTGTTTCACAAAATAAACCACTGTGTTTTAGGAAAGTGGAAGCCCAAATACTATAAATATGTAAAGAAATAATTAAAAGGGCTGTGAGAAATCCTGTTCTGACCACTCCTACCTACCTGTTGGTAGGACCAATTCTTGGATAACCCAAAGGAGAGCATATTGACACACTGTGTACAAAGAAATTCTTGGATTTCCCTCCCCTCCTACTGAAAAGATCAGGAGATTGGTAACATTTTCCTAAATCTGTGTGAAACATTGTGGTGGGAGTCCCCAGTCTGCAGATTCCTGTCTTCTGGAACATGATTTCTTCTAGACAGCTCTGCTTTGCTAAATGTCTATTAAGCAGCACTAGTGAAGTTTGAAATTATTTTGTGTAGACCTACTCCTGCAAATCATTTCACATGGATCTGTGGAGCTCTGTGTTCTCAGAAGAATATGTTTATCCTAATTTTATGGTAGGAGTCAAAATTGGCTACTTCTTTACTCTTTTACCTCATGAAGCTAATATATGTATGAGAACCTAGATAAGCTCATTTAGAAAGAGATAACATTATCTGTACCTTTTGCTATCTGTACCTTTTTTTATTATTTTTTAGTAAATTGGATTTCTCATAGATGCATACTGTCTTTCTGAGAAACCTCATGCAGCAAAAACTTATTGCACACGTAATAATAAAAGATACCCTGTGTGTTCCCTGCAAGACTATTGTGCTTTAATTTAGGAAAAAGACTGAGGAGAAATTAGAAATAGTTTTTCCACAATCAAAAATGATTCAGTTGTTTCATATGTTTATTATGTTTTTAATACTGGTTACATTGTGAAAGATTAGTTAATGAAAAACACATTGAATCTCTTTTTAGTGGAGAACATCACATCCAGGTATCTGCTGTTAGGTGTGGCTTCATGTGATTTATTTTAGATGTTTGAATGTGGCACATAGCTTTTGCATGTGGCTGCATTTTTTTCAATTAATTTCAGTAGAGAATTGGTGAAAACTGTTTAACTTATACCATGTATTTCTTGTGCTAGGAGTAGGTCTAAGTTATGGGACTTTCACTTCTTAGTAGTACAAGAACAAAACCAAGTTCTCATGGTCTGTGCAGACAGTAGGAACATATAATTATTTCCCAGTTCTGTTTCTGAATTGTGTCTTGGAGTTTCTGTGGTTTTTTGTTTTGGATTGTTTTGGTTTTTTTTGATAGCTTCTCTCAGCTGATTTTGTAGACACAGCACTCCAAGCCAGAGAGACAGAGGGGCAAGGACATAGCATAAGCAGAAAAAGAGAGGGGTTGTGTCTCCTGCCTGCCCCATGCCTGGTGAATGTGTTCGGGTTGACCTGGGGCCTGTAAAAATGTTTCTGAGTGGTCAGGCTCTGGGTACAGGAGAAAGAATAGCTGTATGGGTGTTGGCTGTATGTGGAAAGTGGTTATAGGGTTACAAAATTATTAGTTAGTGATGGAATTGGAAGCTCCTCCTTTTCCAACCACAAGTGCTAGTTAGAGTCCTGGTCACTTCAGCTGAACTACCCCCTAGTTTACATGCTTTGTCTTTTGATCTTTCCTCACTGCTAAAAAATATACACACAAGTATATGTGAAATATATACTTGGTTGCTCTTACAAGTGGCTGTCTATCCAGATGGGCAGTTTTGTCCCTTGACTGGAATATGGAGTTTAAAATACAGTCTACTGTACAGAGTTTCTAGTCTCAAGTCTCACTTAACTTGTTGGATTGTGCTGTGTCATTATAGGTGATCTAGAATTCCATTTGTTTAAGCTGCTTTTTGGTTTTTTCTCCTGCAAATGTTTCACCGTAATTTAAAGTTGTTTCATGACAAATATAGCTTTCCAAATGCTTTTCCCCACCTTCATTCTGCCACCTTTTTTTTGAGCAATACCTATAATATAGTGTGAAATTAAACATAGGTATTAAGACAGTAGGCAACTGTTTAAACCTTTATTGCTGCTGGTTTTTAGCAATTAGGATTTCTCTCCCTCAGAATTACATGAGGTGATTTAAATGCAGGTAAAGGGCTAACTGACTGGTTTTGGTTTTAACAAAAGCCATATAACGAGTTGGCCATTTCAGACATTTCAAATATTGAACTCAACTTCATTTCCCTTCTTTTCCAGTTGCTGCTGTAGTGCTATTCTATACAGCCCAAAGCCCACATAATATACCTCTGACTGAAGTCATTGGGCCGATATGGCTAATGTTGCTACTTGGGACTGTGCACTGTCAGATTGTTTCAACACGAACTCCTAAGCCACCTCCTAGCACAGGGGGTAAAAGAAGAAGGTATAGTCTGTGTTAAAGTACTTTATCATTTAGGATTGTTAAACTACTGTAAAGAACATGCATGAAAAAAATGTAGAGGCTTACAGTCTCTGCTTTGCAAGAGATGAGAAATTAGTGCTCTGTTTTTATTTGAAAGTTTAAAATGGGTGCTTAACTGTGCTCTTTAACTTTTATGCATTGGCTAATTTATGCATAATTTTATTTGAATTTTAATGCATTGAATCTTAATTTTTGCCTCAAAACAGTTTTTATCTGAATAGTGGTAGAATGACAATGTTTATATTACTGCAAGTTTAGTTTTATAAGTATGCAATACTGTCCAGTGATCTGTGGGAAGCATACATTAAAGGAGATGCTCTCTGAAGTGTAGAACCTTTCTTCCAAGCACTTCACTGACTGTGGTTTGCCACTGTGAGTTGTCCCATTAAAATGGGAAACCCTGCAGTAGTGAATTTTGTAGTCTGAGCCTCTGATGAAGTGAAATTTATTTTGTGTTTAAGTGTTATGGTAATGTGCAATGCTTAGTTTTATTAAATGGAATTTATAAAATTTATATGATAAAACTTTAGCAAAATACTTTTGAAATCTTGCTTGTTTTTGCATGCTTGAACTGCTGAACACATTACAGAACTAGCAAATTGCACTTACAAAGCTACCTTCCAATTTTAATCTCTTTTGATGAAGGAAATTAAGGAAAGCAGCACATTTGGAAGTACATAGGGAAGGAGATGGCTCTAGTACCACAGATAACACACAGGAGGGAACAGTGCAGAGCTACGGTACAAGCACCTCTTGCAGTATTGGCGCTGTCTTCAGAGATATCTGGCATGCTGCTTTCTTTTTATCAGGGTTTGTATTTATTTAAGGCTACGTATGTGTTAGAGATGCACTATCCCTTTTCTAAATAAGTAAACACTGATGTAATGATTAAACTTCTGTTGATCTAGTTTTTTGTTCTTAATAGCAAACTCATCTCAGTATTTGAAAATGTACTAATTATTGTTTTTTGACTTTTGCAAATGCTGATGCAATAATTTTGAAAAAATATGGAATTGTCATAGAATAATTTGTGTTGGAAGGAACCTTAAAGATCATCGGGTTCTATCCCCCCTGCCATGGTCAGGGACACCTTCCACTGGACCAAGTTGCTCAAAGCCCCATTCATCCTGGCCTTGCACACTTCCAGGGATGGGGCATCCACAGCTTTGCTGGGCAACCTGTTCCAGTGCCTCAGCACCCCCACAGTAAATAATTTTTTCCTTATATCTAAACCTGCCCTCTTTCAGTTTGAAGCCATTACCCCTTGTCCTGTCTCTACATGCCCTTTTAAAAAGTCCCTCTCCAACTCTCTTGTAGCCCCCTTTAGGACTGGAAGGTGCTGTAAGATCTCCCCAGAACCTTCTGTTCTCTGGGCTAGAAAAACCCAACTCTCCTAGCCTGTCTTCATAGGACAGGTGCTCCAGTCCTCTGATCATCTTCTTGTCTCTCCTCTGGACTTGCTCCAACAGGTTGATATCCTTCTCATGTTGAGGGCCCCAGAGCTTAACACAGTACTCCAAGTGGGATCTCACGAGAGTGAGGTAGAGAATTAACTTTTAGTTAATTAGGAGTACTCTGTGTGGACTATCAGGAACAAACCAGCTCAGTTTCTCAGTTCAACTCTTCAGTTTTACTTTATTACATTAACTGCTTATTACTCGGAAAGAATGCTTATTGACCTCTGTCACTGTCATCAAATCACACACTTTTTCTGAAGGAAAAGCCTTCAGAAAGGATTAAAATAGGCACAGTGTTTAGTTTATAAATAAACATAGAAGATATGTTTTGTTATGATTAGAAGAAACACCTAAACCTGTTGGATTCCAGAGCTGTCTTGGAAAGGATCAATCTGCTGATGTAGTGCTCTGGGCAATTAAAAAGTTTTTTAAAAAAACCAAAACATTCTATAGCAGTATGTGTTCAAGATATGCTATACATGCAGTATTTTGAGTGCTATGTATCAGCATGTATTAACAAGTGAAAATATGCTCATAAAATAGTGTGAAATTGAGAAAAGGGATACTGCAAGTTGTTACATTGATGTTTTGTTGTGCATGCTGCATCTTAAATATGGCAACACTAACATGTCTGTCATACTGTGATATGTGCTCTTAACCACTGGGAAAACTTATGTTACATAAGTTATATAAGTTATATATAAGATATTCTGGGAATATCTACTTGAAACCTTGAAGAAGTTTTAACAATGTTTTGAAATATTGCAAGAGGAGAGTTCACTTGACTTTTTCCTGCGTAGATTAATCTAGCTTTGATAAACTGTAGGTCACAGTAATAGGCACCATGGCTGTTCTTCGGGTCTGAATGTATTACTTTGTTGCACTTTCGATTGTAGTCTTGTAAATTTTTAAATGTTTTCCATTCATTGAAGATACTGATCTTCAATAAGAAGAGAAGTGTTGGAAGATTCATTTTTTCCTTACCTTTCCTCCTATTGGGCTCAGACTGTTTTCAGTTGAGAAGGGCTGTGTGGAACTTACTCTAAAGACTTGTTTAAACCATTTAATGAGAGGTAGTGTGTATATATATATAGATGTTAAGCCTCCATGATTACTACTTAGCATATACAGTATCTTCAAAGGATAAAAGAGCACAGAGTGAGACTGAGAATGCTGTAAATAGCCCTTAGTCCTTTGTCACCTCTTCAGTTGCAGAGGCACAGTTGTTTGTATGTCTGGAGCCATACAAACCATATGAGGAACTTGTCCAGTTTAAAAAATAACCTCTTTTTCAAGCACGCAGTTCAGTTTCTTCATGTAATTTTTTTCATGGTAATGCAAACAGCTTTGTCAGCAGTGTGGGATGGCAGAGTGGGGCTGGGAGTGAGGAAGCAAGAGCACAGTATGGAGTACATTGACCACTTGGTAATGTTGCTTAAAGAAGATCTTAGGAAACCTCAGTGCAAGCAAGCTTCACAGTGACGTCTGTCCTGTTTCCTAAGACATATTTGGGAACTCTTTAGATAAGCACATTAGACTGTCTCATTAGTGTTTATTTACAGCAGTTTTTCACATATATTAAGCTTTGACATACATTTTCTGAAGTTTGAAATCTAGGTTATAAATACATGATTTCAAAATTAACCTCAGAAATTATGTTCTCTGGTTTAGGGCAGGACCCTGTGTACTTAGACCATTTGCCTACACTCAGGTCATTGCTAATCTGGAACTGTGTATTATATAAATATCCTTTTGAATGGCAGAACTCAGTCTTTCTGATAAAATATAATTCTGTACTTTAATCTAGCACAGTGGCAGTTTAGAAAATACTGATTAGTTTCACTGGAAAAGAAGGTAATATCCAAACAGGTGATTTATTCAGAATGTAGTACTGATTTGGGACTTTGCTCTGTGTCCTTACTCCAGTGGAAATCTTTTAACTTCTCTAAAAGTTTCACAGTGGGAACAACGAGGAGAGTTTTTGTGACCAACCCCAATGGTAATACATTGGAATAGAGTACTTGACAGTGTAAATCTAAAGTCTTCCAGAAATTTGATTTAAATCTTCTTTAGTATTTTCTCTAGCTAATGCATAAATAAGACTAAAAGTCATTCTCAGATGCTGCACATGTTCAAACCTTTTAAGACCTTGGATTTATTCATGGCATTGTCTGTCTTGCTCTAAATACTTTTAGTTCTAGCATAAAACTGTAAAAGTTGATCGATGATGTATGTGTATATATTGTAATTCTAGGAAACTACATTTCTGTCTGCTAGGGAAAAACTTTTTTTGTTGTTGTTGTTTGTTTGGGAGTTTTGATTTTTTTTTTGTTTTTTAACACAATATAGTGCACAAAAGTCTAATTTTAAGCCTAAATGTATGTTTTTCTGGCTTGAGGCTTACACTTAAACTTAGGGATTCTTACAAAAGATAACTGGCTTTTATGTTAGAAACAAATAAAGACTTCAGGCAAGCTACCTGTTTTTCAGAATGAGCCTTAATCGATATCAGATGGGTAGTATTCCTCTTGTGATTTTAGCACTTAAACATTGCTGGAGTAGTGAAATCCTGTCTGAACAAACTGTCCATACATGTCTAAGTTCTTTCTTTTATCTGTTCTTATTCAACTGTTTGAGGCTACTTCTTCCTAGTAGCTTTAAAATTTTATATAAAATGTATAAAAACTTCTCAAGTCAAACTTGGAATAGTTGTCTTGTTAATCCACTCCTGTTGTGGAGGAAGTGTCTCTGACTGCATGTACGTGTGCATGTGATGTGAACTGTGTTTGCTTTTGCACTGTTAAAAAGGAATTTTTAAATAGTGCTGGAAGTATATTTAATGAATTACAAATTTGCTGCTCTGGATTCCTCCTTATTGCAGATAATTTAATATTAGTACTACTTCCTTAGTACTCACAACCGACCTTATTGAAACTTTTACAGTGAGTTGCCACTTAAAGGCCAGTACTTGCTTTATTCCAGACATGGAAAAGCAAAGTTTTCCATTCAATAATAACTGGAGCTTTCCCTATCTTCAGTTGTCTTATCTTCATTAACTTGGCTAAACAGTGGCATTAAGGAATGGCACAGAAATAAAGTTCTAATGTGTTTACTGGTGATAGCTTGACCTTTTTGTCCAAAGCCTCAGTAATGTTTTAGATTATCTTAATGGACCTAGAAAATTCAAGCTCCTTATGTGAGCTCTCACATTGGCAGTCTGCAAACAGGAAGCTCACTGACTGATCTCCAGCACACCACACATGCTAAAGCATGTGCTGGCTCTTTACTTTTGTAAGCTTATAATAAAACTTAATCCAGACAAATAAATAGTAGCTGCAGAAAGTGTTTCTGATGGTTTTGTATTCTTTTAGAAATTAAGTTGGCCAAGAATTTTGGGAGTAGGTCAGGGAATACTAGGTGAGTTCCATAGCTTCATACAAGAGAAGTGGACCAGCAGTTCCTTTGCATTAAAAGAAATATAAATGTTAGATTTTTTCTATTCAGGGGTGAGGAAATGAGATTAAAGATGGGAAAGGAAGATGAAACGCGATAGTGACATTGTCCCTTCTCTTCATTATTTTGTCTGCATTCCAACAGCAGAATTGGTCTTTTTTGGTTTCTTTTCCATTTTATCCAGCTCTTCCTAATGAATTTTTGTGTTCAGGATTCCCCTTTATGTGTGAGATACCTTATCTTGGAAGGAATGTGAGGCGACTATCCAAATTCTCCCAATTTGTTTGATGTACATACTAAAGAGGAATTTAATCTTCTGCTGTGTAATCCAAGCCTTCACAGAATGCCTGACTTCTTAAAGAGAAAGGCAATACATATTCCCTCATAGGAGCACAAGATCAACTGGACAAATTCTTGGTACTTCTGTGATCTATGCCCAGCGTTCTGCTTGTAATAAAAATAAAAAATTCTGGAAGCTTTATTTATAACTCTCCTCTTGCTCTCTCCCCCCTGCTTCCCCACCAAACATTCTGAGAATCTAACAAGCAAAATCTAATTTACTTTGAGAATACAGAAGCTTAATCGAAGACTAAAAGTAGTCTCTGTCAGTAAGGTAGCAAGCTGTTATTCCTTTTCATTCCTTCATCCACTGCACTTTCTAGTTTGGAAGTGTAATCATCCAAATATTTGCTTTGAGAAAGCCTTTTTCTTACATTAGTCTTGCTGCTACATCTATTGACTAGTAAAGGGCCTTTGTTCTAGAGGATGTTATGGAAGACTGTTCACCATTATAAGTGGTCTTAAGATTTTATGCTTTGAAAAAAGGTTTAATTATTGTGTTTATAAGATATATTTAAAAATGTTACTGAGGTGTTACGGGATAATACAGAAAAGGGTAAATCCCCTTCTGTTTAGCAGAGTTGTCAATAAGCAAAGTGTATTTAAAACAACAATAAATATCTGTGTAGAGAGTAATAAAAAGCATGTTTGCAGCTTCAGGAAATCGCATGCTTGCTTTGAATTAATAATTCTTAAAGCAACTTCTATCATACCTCTTTTCTCGTTAAGATGGAATAGAGGAGTTTCTCGTTTACATTTGAGGCTTGTGGTTCTTCTATTGCCAAAGTTGCTGTGAAAATTTTAGTTTTAAAAAATATATTTCCTTTTCTCTCCTTTCAGTAGATAATGGTGCACATTTCATTCACACACTGAGAATTTATACTTTCCTAAAATTGTTACAAAATAATGAGTATTATTTAGAAGATTAAATAGTTACAAATACCACATCAAATGTTAATGTTGTTCATTTGTGGTCATCTTAGTAGTAGAACTAAAACAGGATCTGAGAGGAATAAGCAGGACTTAGACTGGGAAATAATTGAGAGAATAATTAATTTAATACATGTATTTGTTTTAAATATAGGTCTAAGAAAGCAAAAAACTCAATAGATAAATCCACGGAGACTGACAATGGCTACGTTTCCCTTGATGGGAAAAAGACAGGTAAAGGCAGTGAAGAATGTGTGCAGGCCCACGAGCGTCGCTGTGAAGTGATCAGGCCAGAAGAGACAGGGTGGGGCACTTCGACAGCAAGAGAGGTCTTCAGCAATCACAGTCATCACAAAGTAAGTGTGCTTGTTGCTTTCGAAGGAAGATTATTAATTTATCAAATGATGATGCAGTCAGAATGAAAGTGATAAAGGTTCATCTCAGAGTGAAAACTTCACTTTGTTCGTCTGCAGGAGGTGCTTTCTCAGCAGTGATAGCAAGGTTCAGTTGTCTTATCAGTTCCAAGCATTTTACATTCTTCATGAAATTCATTAAATCAAGGACTTTTGAGAAAAAGGATTTTTAAACAGTTTTAAATTTCTTTGATAGAATGGATGAGGTGTTGTCTATGTTGAACTTGCTTTGTGAGAAGACCCGCATTAAAGAGAAATTGGCAGAGACTAGAATAGGGTCCTTTCTTCTCTCCTCTCATCTCTTCCTCTGAAGAAAATCAAAACATTTCAGTGTCAGTGCAAAACACAGTAGACAAGACATCCCAGACTGTTCTGCCTGTCCCTATTTTTGTCTCCAACTCAGCTGTCAAAAAGGGGAAATGTCCTGCCCTTGAAGCATCTCAGAAAATAGAGTTTGTCATGGAAGAGAGAATGATGTTGCAAGGGGAGGAAGGATTTGTTGTATTCACAGAGAGCAGCTTTGCTATTTTTGTCCTTTTTGTGTTTCATTGATGACAGGAAGACTCCTAAGGAAACTTTACAAGGTCCTTTCTGGTGATCTCATAACAAATGAGAATATACAAAAAAGCTTTTCACAGTTGATCTTTTTGCTGCCCTTTTTTCTTTCTGTTACTGTAAGGGCTACTTTAACTTTAGTTTAAAATCTGGGAAATGAAAACTGAGAGAATAAGGCTTAGTCTATAGACTGTAAGTCTTACTAGTACTGTGTTTCTTGCACTAGGATACTCACAGGATTGTGACAAATTTATCAGATGAAGTTTCCAGCGAGGAAGGGCCTGAAACTGGATATTCTTTACGTCGCAATGTAGAACGCACTTCTAGTGATTGTACCCTTAGAAACAGGAAATCTCACCATTACAAGAAACATTATCCTCTGGAGGTATGTTCATTTCTATGGCTTCTTGTCTGTAAATGGTTAAAACTTCTTGACTTCTTAATGAATAAATATGTTTTCCTCAAACTTTTTTTTCTCCTGTACTGGATTTTAGTAGTCTGTTAATTGGAAGTCATGTTGATGGGGGACAGAGATTTTTTGTTTTAGTTTAATGACAGTGTTTTGAAATTAAGAGGTTTTAATTTAGTTTGTTTGAGCTTCATCCTATTTTTCAGTTTGTTATAAGGAACATAAAATATGTTCTGTACATCTTGCCTCAGGTTATGGCAACTCTGTTACTGTCTCTTGACACTGATTACCTCCTCTAGAAATTTGCTTTGTTACAGAAACAGTAGTAATTGACAATATACAAATTTTCATTGTGCTGCTGTTCCTGTTTCTCTCCATTTAGTTTGTATTTTGGATTCACTAGCTTTCTTGTGGAGAAGTCTGATTTACTCTGAGTTTTCATTCGCTCATGTTTGTTGAAACAATTTAAAATATTGTCCTGAAGTCTTAATGAAATTGTTAATGCATAAAGATACTGAAATTTTAAGAGACTTCATGACATCATGAAGAGGGGAGTTCATAGATTCCATATTAGCAGAGTCCTTAATTGTAAGGACTCAGACATTGAAAGAGAAAGGGATATCCTATTGTGGTTTTATTTGTTTATTTATTTAAAAAATTATGCTCTTTTTTGCTAATGGTATGCAACTTAACACATATACAGAACACTTTAAAGGCTGTATTGCTGTATTTTCACTAAGACTGTGACCAAAGAGTGTAAAGAATAAAATCAGCTCTGACAAAAGTCCACTGCCAGATGGGTTTGATAGGCAGAGCCTCATGAGTAGGCTCTCTGCTTGATATAAGAAATGTCTCCTTAGAAGGGTTCAGATATTGCTTTCTCTGATCACAACTGCAAAACCTTGATGCTTTGCATGGGAAACTTTACTAGATGATCTGATCTTCTTTCACTTATTTCTCACAGACTTTTGTTAAAAAGATCCAGAAGGCTTATTGATTTGAGTGTTTAATGCCTTTTGCATGTGTGGTTTAGGATAATTGAACAGGTCGATACTTGGAACTGTTTGTTTCATATTACAGATGTCTCTTGACTGTATCCTTGTGCAGCTGTAGTGCTTGGCAAGAGGAAGCAGAAAGACACTGTTACAATTGATTTTTTCTGTTCTTAGCTTAAATATATTTTCTCTTGCATAGAGTACTTCAGAGGTAGGGAAGGCTGTGTAGATACCTTCAGAAACCAAAGAGACAAAATTCGCTCCATGTGTAGTTCTGGCAGTACTTTTTCACCCTGTTCCCCATTTACTGGTCTGACTGATGCCATGAAAGAGGAAGCCTTTCTTTGTTGTTACCAACTCGCCTCCCCCACACAATTACAAAGGAAATGAAACAATAGTTTTACAATCAGTGAAAGCTTTCTTTGTATTAAAAAAAAATAAATTAGTGAAGTCAGTGGATATACTCTCAAATTCTGTCCTGCATTTTCTTTTACCTTCATGTTTACTTGTCAACTTAATTGTTGTTTGAGCAAGCTCTTTTTAATGTTCTTACTTTGTTAACTTCAGCCCTCAATGGTACCCAGTAGTGACTACTTTCTATAAATATCTTAATTTTTAATTTTTAAGAAAAAAATAGTTCAGACTTCTTTTGCATTGATGTTATCCCTCACTTTGTAAAATGAGAGAGTTCAGACCAAATTTTTCTAAATATTTATTTACAAAATTGTTTACATAAAATACATAGTTTTCAGAGAGATTGAAGAGCATTTCTTTAGATAGTAATGCATTACAAATCATAATAAGTTAGTATGTCTGTCGAAACATTGCTTAATTTTTTTTCAGTGTAAAAAATTGTGTATGTTCTCAAGAGAAATTAGTAGAAAGTACTTCATCTCTGTGTTATACGAAATGGATTCTGCTTATTATGGAAAGTAGTTAAAAACTCTGCATTCTTGTCCTGAAGACAACAATAGATTATTTCATGTGTATGCACTGGGAGATTTGAATGTCCCATACTTAATATTTTTCTTTCTTTATCTAACATCTGGGTAAACTTTGAGTTTAATAAGGCATACTTGTTTCTCAAGTGCAGATTATTTAAAATAATTAAAGTTTTATGTATGACTATGCAGATTATGCATATAACTGGCATTAGCTATGTGTACCCTTTCCTCTCTACCTGATGCATTACTGTCTGCAAACAAGCTCACTCTGTCTTTGAGAAGATATGTAAGTAGTAACAATGTGATTTTAGGAGACTTTGAGAGTCAATTCTTCAGAAGTTTGAGACATAGCTGGAAGCTTGATAGTTGCTGTTAAATTCTAAACTAATGAGTTCTAAAAATCTGTAAAGTTGTTATTTCCTTTTAATAGTTAATATGATTTGATTCTTCTTTATGTGATCCCCTCCTCAACAAAGCAGGAGTCATGGATTGTTGGTTTTTTGTACAGTGTCTTAAAATGTGCAACCTCTCAGACACACCTTCAATAAACATCTAAATCTTTCTGGTGAGAAAGATGATTGATTGGAACATAAAAAAACCAGATAAACACAGGTTAACTAATTTGAACTTTATAACTGTTCTGCCAAGAAACGGTGTAGAATAAAACCGCTGCGTTAATTCCAAAGCAAATTTCAATTTCAGGATACACCTAAATCTGGTACAAGCTGCAGTTCTCGGTGTTCGAGCTCCAGGCAGGATTCTGAGAGTGCAAGGCCGGAGTCGGAAACCGAAGATGTGCTGTGGGAGGACCTGTTGCACTGTGCAGAGTGTCACTCGTCCTGTACCAGTGAGACAGATGTGGAAAGCCCTCAAGTGAATCCATGTGTGAAGAAAGAATACAGAGATGACCCCTTTCATCAGGTTGGTATCTGCCAATTTTGATTTTTTTTACACTACACACAAGTTCAGAATTTTCCATTTTATCACGTCACAGGAGGCCTGGGAGAAAGAACTCTATAACAGAAAATAACAAAGCCAAAGCGATTTGATAGAATTTCCTAAAACAAGGAAAATTTGATTTCTCCTACTCAGTCATTAATTTGTCAAATGAAGAGGATATGACAATATGCAAAAATTGGATAGCTTATAGAACATTTGAGTGTTTGAATCTTAGTTCTAGTTCATGGTTCTGTTTGGTTGGTTTTTTTTCTGGTTTGGGCTTTTGTTTTATTTCTTTGAGGTTTTCCTTTGTTTTTCTGTTTGTTTTTTATTGCTTTGGTCTTGGATGGGGTCTTCCCCCCCTCTTTTTTTTCTCTAGTGGAATTACTTTTTTGTAAGCACTTATCAGGCATCTTTCTGTTTTTTTATGTATAAATGTATATATAGAAAAATCAAGCAGAAAGATGACGTACACAGTATCTAATGTCATATATATGTATTTATATGATGTCACGCGTATACTATATATGTCTAATTCTATATACTTTTTTTTTTTGCCTGAAAGCTAATAGTTTTATTTCCCTTCTTTAATGGTATTCTGTAGCAGCATATAGACAGTAATTTATGAAAATTTGGTGTTTGTTTGGATAGCACTTCAGTTGTTACCTGTCTTAGGCTAATGGTGGACAGAATGCATTATTAATACTCGATCATTAACAATCAAGTTTTAGTCTTCATTTCATGAAAACTGTTCATGTGTGCCATTCAGTGCCAGTTTTATTTGTAGTACATGTCTTATCTTTAATTACATGGCTAATTTAAACCATTTAAGTAAAGAGATGGAGAGAATGTGAAATATTCTTCTGGGTTAACAAGTCATGTATATAGGTAGTGCATCTTCAGAACTAAGGAATGTCGTGCAAGGGACGATGTTAATGCTACTGAGGAAAGGAATTTCAAAAGACAGGTTCTTCACTCATAGCCAGAATTGAAAATGATGTATTTGTTGATTTTAAAAGCCCCAAAGCCAAGCCTTCCCTCCGCCCCCCAACAAAAAAAATCCCCCAAAACCAAAAGAGATAACAGTTTGAATTTCATGCAGTCTTTGCTTTTTTGATTTATTTTTAGTTCTTCTTGCTTGCATTGCATAAAACACTAAAGTGTAAGCCTTGAAATAGTGAGTTGAATTGCAGTATGTATATTGACTTGGGTTTTCTGCAATTGAGGGGTTTTCTATTTGATTGCAGATTTTGAATTTTTGAGATTCAGCTCCTGGTGTTGATACTCCCTCTAGAGGAAGACCTTGGGAATCTGTGGCTAAGAAAGTCCTGCAAAAAATGTTTGTGTTGTTTAAATAATATAAATAATTTTTTTTCATCCAATGGAAATAAAAAGGGAGATAATTGAGCACTTAGCAGAATACAAAGATTTCAGATAAACACTGATAAAGCAAGCAATAAAATAAAAATAAAATAAAGGTTTACTTTTAATCAATGATAAGTTAAAATTAAAAAATAATATCATGCCCTTTTCCCAGTCAGCACCACCACTTTCAGTAGTGTGATGCACATAGTGCCAGGTGACTAAAGCTGAGAGCAATTTTAATCACCTGAATGGGAGAGAAGTGACACAGGGCTGAGGAAAGTCAAGAAATGGCCTCAGCAGAACTTGTCACCTCAACATTTTTCATATCTTTCAATTTTCACTTGGCTCCGTGGTTAGAGAAAAAGGTCCCTCAGCTCTAAGTGCATTCAGTAGGTTGGCTGGGGATTGCTTGGCTCTTGGAGCAGCTTGTATTGATTAGACACCTACCTCTGAGTCTGAGACCTCCGAGTCTTGCCAAATATAGTTTGCATATGGGGGGGGTCTTTATCCCTAACAAGGATTGTAAAGTACACAAATATTAATAAGAGCAAATAGAAAAAAAGTGTTTTCCTTGGGCTCAACCTGAGAAGAATACTTTTCAGAATGTTAGAGGAAGAATAATAATAATTTAAAAATCCATTAAACATGGCAGAATTAAGGATGACTTCTAAGTAGATCCTAGTTTTCATATTTCTCTCTTCTTTGATATGTTTGAATGAAAAAAAAGCCAATAAATCCTTAAATCACAGTAACTCACCGCTATTAGAAAATAGAGTTTGGAGGAGAGACCCCTATACTCACAGCTGTTTCTTGGAAAAGAAGTGGATGATTTTGAGGAATGATGTTAATATATAGTAGAAAGAAATGCCATATAGCAATATTTATCAGTCTAAAGTGTGGTTTTTTGTCAGTGTGTTGCTGACAAAGGCATATTGACATGACAATAGATTTTTCACTCTGATGGAATATTTTCCTTATCTTTCCCAGAGTCATTTACCTTGGATCCACACTTTGAATCCAGGACTAGAAAAAATAAGTGCAATTGTATGGGAGGGTAATGACTGCAAGAAAGCAGATATGTCTGTGCTTGAAATCAGTGGTATGATAATGAATAGGGTGAGTATTCGTTTAACTTTATGCAAATATTGTATTTAGAGGTCTAAACACTACCAAAAAGCTTGTTTTATGGTTGATGTTTTCTTTTTTTTTGTCGTGGTTTTTGTTTGGTTTGCTTGGTTGTGCGTTTTTTTATTTGTTTGTTTGGGTTTTTGTTTTAAAGTATGTGTTATTCATATTATTGTTCTATGGCTTACATCACTGATTTACTTGTAACTAGCAGATTAAAGAATTAGCAAATTTTGAGTGTTGGGACAATAAAATGTGTTTGCATTGTTAGGTACTCGCTAACACAGCCACCCTCTCTTATTGTTACAAAGCGATGCTGTGAATATTTGTATTCATCTCCTTCATTCTGATGATCAAATGATGTGTTGGGTTAGGAATAAACAGATCTGAGTATTTGAATGCTAAAGTTAGGACTGGAAAAGAAAGCTTTACTCTTTAAGAAGCAAACATCTAAGAGGATCAGTGGGATATCTCACTAGTCCTCCCTCTTTTTCCTAGTACTCTTTTTCAGAAAACAGTTGGACAAACTTTAAATTGATGTCATGCTCCTATTCAATATAGACCATATTTTGTAGAGATGGACATAAAATCCTTGCAGAGCTTAACTCTGCCTAGTTCTGGCAAGTTGATACTTACCATCTCCAACTTGTTAAAAAGCAACGTATTCACAAACCTAGTTCTGATCTCTACCTGACTCAGAAACTTCACATATTTGGGGACAATCTACAGCAGAAGTAAACTTAGCAAAACCATAGCGAACACAACAGAACTCTGGTCATGTCTGTACTGTAAACACTTTGATTCCATTAAAAAGCATACAACTTAAAACCAGAACATAAGTAGGAGCAACATACAGGATCTAAGCAGCACAGTCTGATTAGTGCACTTTGCTAATTCAGTGTTCAATGAATTTTCAGTACAGGAACATGCACCAGATTTTATTTACAATGTTATGTTGTTGGGTTTTTAAATTATTTGTCTTGGTTCCTGTGCAGTAAGTGCTCTTTGAGGACTTCCTTTTTTTTAACAGTAAAGTATGAAGATGCTTGGTTGAAGTTTTCATGTAACTTATCAGGTTATAAAGTGTTCTTTGTGATAAGACAGAAACATTAATATTTTATTTCTTGAATTAGTGCCAAATTCATTCCAAACTTAAAAATATGCCTTGTTTTCTTTTGTTTTTAGGTGAACAGCTATATACCAGGAATTGGTTATCAGATTTTTGGAAATGTCATATCTTTAATCTTGGGATTAATGCCCTTTGTCTTTCGACTTTCCCAAGCTAAAGACTTAGAACAACTAGCTACACATTCTGCCACTGAACTTTGCATGACTGCATTTGGATCAGATGGAGACATTCTGGTTCTCTCAATGGTTATTATAAGTTTCGTGGTCCGTGTGTCTCTAGTGTGGATTTTCTTTTTCTTGCTATGTGTAGCAGAGAGGACGTATAAACAGGTACGAACAGCAAACCAAGAGGCTTCATCTGAAGCAAAACAAAGTTTGATGTTTGCATTTTTTGACTTTTTGGATATTTTAAACTTGTTTTCTTCAGCACCCTCTGATTCATAGGTCAGTGATGACAAATACTTCAGTGGGCTTGCAGTTTAGATGATTCAGTTGCAATGGACTGAAGTCTCTGTACCTAAAGATACTTTTTCCCGGAGAGCATTTCTGAGGGAAAACTGGCTGAATGCATTAACCCAATGTTTAATCATGTCCCACTTTGTCTCAGGTTTCCACAAGCAGAAGGAGCTTCAATAAAAGAACTCTATAAATTTGCTGTTTGTTCTACCAGTGTGTTTCGTTCAAAAACTTTAATTCGCAGAATGGTTTGGGTTGGAAGAGACCTTAAAGACCATCTTGTTCCAACCCCCCCTGCCATGGGCAGGGACACCTTCCACTGGACCAGATTACTCAAAGCCCTTTCCAATCTGGCTGAGAGCGCTTCCAGGGGTGGGGCATCCAAAAGGGTTCCATCCAGACCCTGTCCAAGAGTCCAAACTGCTTTGTTGTTAGGTTGTTTCTGTGGCTGGAGATCATGAGAGCTGCTGTCTGAACTAATGCACCTGTTCTCCTATTGCTTGTTACTGCAATTTAAACTTTTAAGAGAGCAATGTTATTAGCTGCAGAATATAGACATTTATTGGTCTGCAAAAGAAAGTTTTTTATACTTGGTGTTCTTAAATTGTGGTCAAAATATGTGATGTAATGCAGTAGAATAGAATTAACCTGCTTCTAATAATTATAATTTCTGTTGAAAGTAACTCCTGTAATACAGGTGCTCACTAATGTAAATAATGGGCAGGTTTGAGGGTTTTTTTCCAAAATTTTAAAAGCTTAGCAGCTCTGTTGTCTAAAATTTGAAGAAAGGAACTCCAAGTTTAGCTAAATTTTATCATTAGAATATGGAGACTTTTAAAAGGTTTAGTGTATTTCCTCATTTTAATAATATGCTGCACTTATTTCTGCTTTATATTAACATATTTTAATTTACACTGGTACACTGTACATTACTTTAACATATTATGCGAACCCTTTTCTCCGTTTGTTTTTTTTAATACCCCTGAAAATCAATTAACAGTTAATTTTTTTTTTCTTCTCTACAGAGGCTACTCTTTGCCAAACTTTTTGGTCATCTAACATCTGCCAGAAGGGCAAGAAAATCGGAGGTTCCTCACTTCCGCTTGAAGAAAGTACAGAATATAAAAATGTGGCTTTCTCTCAGGTCCTATCTAAAGGTAAAATAATGAATATTTTTGCTTTAATAAAATTTGAATACATTTAATAAATTTTAAAAATTTTAAAACAATGTGTATTTATGCTTTAACATAAAATATCTCCTATGCTGATGATGGAAGATTGGTATTCTAGTCTGAGTATATATCTCCTGTGCACTTACTATTGGTGCATGTCTCCCATATTTGCTTCATTTTAGTGACCCTGGACCAGCAGTGTCTGCAGATTGTGAGAAAGTAAATGTCTAGTTTTCACCTTGGAATAAAGTCTGAATGTGTTCAGAGTTGGAGTCTTGTCTTACTACTGCTAGCAGAAAAGTCTCTAGTATGTTGCATACAACTTACATTGCCACATTGTGAGCCATGATGAAACACATGTTCAAGATGTGATTCTAATTAGTTATGCCGTATATCACTGCTAAGTTAGTAGGTTTTCATTCACGTATCTGCATATCCTTTATTTTCAGCGTCGAGGTCCTCAGCGCTCTGTGGATGTAATAGTTTCATCTGCCTTCCTACTGACTATCTCAGTTGTGTTTATCTGTTGTGCACAGGTGAGGAAAACTTGCTTGTATAGACAACCATGGCTTAAATAGTTTTTAAAATAATTGAGTGCCTTTTGCATAGTGATTTCTAGTAAGTTAGAAGACCACAGTGAAAAACTAGTAATAGCTGTTACAGCTTTTCAGAAGATTGAGCTCCATTTTGTATTGTTCATTTAATTTACTTGATTATTTTTCTGTAATAGCTAAAGAAACTCATTTATAGCATAATTCCTAACATGACCTTGACAAATTAAGAGGCTGGGCAATCACCACTGGTGTGGAGTTTAACAAGGGCAGGTGGTGGATTCTGCACCTGGAACAGTGTGATTCTTGGAATTGTCCTGTGCAGGACCAAGAATTGGGCTCAATGATCCTTGTGAGTCCTTGCTGACTCAGGATATTCTATGATTCATTATTATTTTTTTAAATCTCTGTCCTCTTTCATTTTTCATTGTGGTTTCTGGGACACTTTTTTTCCCTTAACATTTTACATGAAAACACACTTTTGCAAAGACAGTTGAGACTGACCTTGATGATTTTTGTGAGAAACAAGCTTGTTGGCTATATTTGCCTGCCCTCTAGTGGAATATCTTTTGGTAAGCAAATCTATGTTTAAAGAAGATTTCTACTGCCTAAGATTTTTCTTGGAGCTTCTGTTTCAAACTGCAAGGGAGCTTCTGAACAGCTGCTGGTTTTTACAGTTTCTTCCGTAGTTAACTCTGTTGTGTTTGCTTGGTAGCTAACTGTAAGTATTTTATTAAGAATGTAATTTACCAATAACTCTCACATAAAATTTAGTACATTTGAGGGTGTATTTTGGTTTTTATCCCATATAGTGTCTTTGCAAGTTTGAACATGAGTTTAAAATTGCCTCAGAGTGTATTTTTTTTCTATTACTTTGGGGACATGGAAAAAAAAGTCTTAAGTTCTGATTAAGCCTTTCAGAACATATATTGTCTCAAACCTTGTATCTTTGAATCATAATTTTAAATCAACACTGTATCAAAACTATTACATGCCTAAAAACCTGACATATATTCATTACTGGGAAATGTTTCTCAGAGTTATGAAGATATCTATTGTCTTATATTGTAATGTAATTATTATTTCAAATTAAGTTTTGATTTTTTTTTCACTCTTTTGTTTGCAGCTGCTTCACATGCATGAGATCTTTCTTGATTGTCACTACAACTGGGAACTCGTAATTTGGTGCATTTCACTAACTCTTTTTCTCTTAAGATTTGTTACTCTTGGATCTGAAACTAGTAAAAAGTACAGCAATACCTCAATATTACTTACAGAGCAGGTGAGAATTTGTATAGACCTATATTTTTATATCTAAACAAGTCCTTCATCTGGTAGGTGTCAGACACTTTGGATGTATTAAAATAGTTTGGATTAGGGAGTTAATTATGATGTGGTGAAACAACACTTTACAACCTGAAGCTCAGTTCCTGAAATAAGTCTGTGACTTTGTTCAAAAGTTGTAAGGAATATTGAGATGGCTATATCCCAATTTCTGTTTAAGTGACTAGGCTTAGAGGCACCAGTATGAGTCATTTGATGTAATTTAAGATCATTTTTTGACTGTATGATGTGTGCCTGTAATTTTTCAAGTCCTTCTGAAAATGTTTTTAATTGATCTTGTACATTTGTTGAGCAAAAAACAATGTATGGTCTGATCAAAGTTGTTATCTTGCCAGTTTTGAGTCTCAAAATAGATGTGGTATGTCTGTGCATATACACATTTAAACTCCTCTCCTGATTCAAAGGCCCAGTTCTATTTAATATCTTTATTGATGATCTGGATGAGGGAATTGAGTGTACCATTAGCAAATTTGCAGATGACACTGAGCTGGGGGGGGAGTGTTGATCTGCTGGAAGGCAGGAGGGCTCTTCAGAGAGACCTGGACAGACTGGAGAGTTGGGCTGATTCCAGTGGGATGAGGTTCAACAAGGCCAAGTGCTGGGTCCTGCACTTTGGTCACAACAACCCCCTACAGCCCTACAGACTGGGCACAGAGTGGCTGGAGAGCAGCCAGGCAGAAAGGGATCTGGGAGTTTGGATTGACAGGAAGCTGAACATGAGCCAGCAGTGTGCCCAGGTGGCCAAGAAGGCCAATGACATCCTGGCCTGGATCAGGAACAGTGTGGCCAGCAGGTCCAGGGAAGTGATTCTTCCCCTGTACTCAGCACTGGTGAGGCCACACCTTGAGTACTGTGTCCAGTTCTGGGCCCCTCAGTTCAGGAAGGATATTGAGGTGCTGAAGCAGGTCCAGAGAAGAGCAACAAGGCTGGTGAAGGGACTCGAGCACAAGTCCTGTGAGGAGAGGCTGAGGGAGCTGGGGTTGTTCAGCCTGGAGAAGATGAGGCTCAGGGGAGACCTCATCACTCTCTACAACTCCCTGAAAGGAGGTTGTAGCCAGGTGGGGATTGGTCTCTTCTCCCAGGCAACCAGCAGTAGGACAAGAGGGCATGATCATAAGCTGTGCCAGGGAGGTTTAGGTTGAATATTAAGAAAAAATTTTTTACAGAGAGAGTAATCAGACATTGGAATGGGCTGCCCAGGGAGGTGGTGGATTCACCGTCCCTGGATGTTGATTCCATGATTCTATGAACTGTTAAAAGGGATTTGAACCTTTCTAGGGTTTTCAGAGCTGCTAATTAGAGCCTTTAGTTTAGTCCCATTTATAAATCTTGAATTGTTGAAATCAGTAGTTTTTTGTTTAAATGCTGGAATATCTTTGCCTCTGAAAGCATAATTTGACTTTAAAATGAAATTGATAGTTCAGGAGCAAAATATACCTTGTAATATATTAGGCATTTTTTTTATTTTTTATAATCTGTAAGACTCTTACAGTGGCCTTTTAGGGAGATCTGATAATATTCAGTTGTTTTATTTAGATGTCTGTGGGCCCTTGTTTCAATAACCACCTTACAACAAGATGGTTAAATATATCATAGCATCATATAGCATGATTTCCTTTCTGCTTCTTTGCTTCTGTAGCTTGGTGTCATCTGAAGAACAACTTCAATACATTGCTAAATTGTTCATTTTTTATTTTGTTGAAGGTTGTCATCCTAAAATAAGAAATTAATGGCTTTAAAAGATTTTTTTTTCTTTTGATTTGCTTTTGTATGCAATAGAAAAGAAAAAACTAGCCTTTGTCTGATCTAGAATATCAAACATATGTTGTTTGAAAATGAAAGCTGATATTTCAAAATTGCTAGAAAGTCAAAAGAGAGCAAATTTGTACTCTTAACTTTCTCAGAAACAGTGACCTGAAAACGTCTGCATCACAGAAATATTGAAATGTTCAATATACTGTTCTTCTATAGCAATGAAGAGTTTAATAATTTTTCAAATATTTCAAGGCACTGGAAAGATTGATTTTCTGCACTCAAGGTCCTCATGAAGTACTAAATTATACTAAAATCTTTTAAAAGAAATTACACTTTAGGAGAATTGTGTTTTAGCATTTTAGTCTATTCAATAACTTCTGGGGATTTTAAGCCTTGTAAGGTCTGCCTACTAGTGTAAAAACCTGGGAATGAATTGACAAACCTCAGGCAATTGTTGAAGGAAAAATTATGCAAACCTTACATTCATGGTGGTTTTTCTTGCCTAATTTGTGAATTGGACTAAACTTTGAAGTTGTTGCTATAATAGTGTCAAATGTATTTTCTTATATCATAAAACATTGTATTTTCCTGTGGTGCTGAGCTAGTGCTTGTTCTTAAACATTAAAGAGGAAACAAAAAATTTGCTTGCTTGCAGAAATGTCATTGCAGTTCTGTCAGTTGCCTGCTAAGTAATCACTTCATTGTAATATTAAATATTTTCAAATTAATTCCTTTAAATTCTGAATAAGCGGTGATACTTGTAATTTTTTTTTTTTAAATCAGATAAACTTGTACTTGAAAATGGAGAAAAAGCCTAATAAGAAGGAGGAACTGACACTAGTGAACAATGTTTTAAAACTTGCTACTAAGTTATTGAAGGTAAGATTAAAATAGTATTCCTGTGTTATATGTAACAAGCAGAATAGGTTGGTTAAAGAACCACTTGTGTTACTTTTGCAGGCAGTACAGTGTGTTTGGGTTTAAATCTGCTCTGTATCTCTTTCACAGTGATACTACTTGTTCATACACTGTTGTGTTGCTATTGTTGCGGATTGCAAATTATTATTACGTACAGTAAGTTTTATTCTTTAACAGTATATGAGAAGTGTGAGAGGAGGTACTTCAGGGTAGACAGGATGATGAACCCTTGGATGGGGTTGCAATTTTGTTGTCTGTTTTGAGTGTTGATGCAGTGGTGATTTGAGGCCTTGTGGTCTCATTCTATCACCCGTTGAATAATTCTGATCACTTAACCCGTTGATTCCTGTGTGCCGAGGAGCAGTGCTTAAAATGAAGCTTAAACTCGGTTTTTAACCTAGCCAGCTCTCACTTTCCATGAGAGGACTGATGGTGTCAGAAAGGACTCAAAGCTGACAAAGCAACAGCTTGAGAGTTATGCTACAGCATTAAGGAGAGCCTGGTTAGTCAGTTACTGACTCTATCTCCTGATATAAGAATAAGGGACTGCAAAGCTTTTAGGAGTTGGTTTTGGAGCAAACAAAAGGAAGTATTCTCTGTGAATCAGGTAACAGACTCGTGCAACTGTTGGTCAAAGGACACTGTGGATGCAGAAAATTATCTGGTTTCAAGGAGAGACTGGACAAGTAGACTAGACAAAGCACAACAGGTTCAGGGAATCATGTCATGAGCTGAAATGTTTGTGTGCTGTGAGGAGGTAGGTGGCTGCAGTTGGTGGCAGGATGCTGGTCAACCCTTGGACTGATTCGCTCCGTCTTTTTCATACTTTTCTCAGTGTTTCAAAAGAAGTATTCATGTTTTACTCTTGCCAGAAGTGTATCAACTGACATGGCCTTTTCAGTAGGGGACTTGGCTTTTGTGGCACAAATCCCAGACCCAGGACATCACTTAGTTACTGTGAGAATGTGCCCAAAGGTGATATTTTCAAGCTACCTGCTATGAGCTTTAAATAAATTCTTGGTAGTTACTGATCAGCTCAATTATGTATTTCATGTCCAGTAACTAAAGGGAATCATGAGTTTTAATTTGATTTTGGATGTTTTTGATCTTTAAGCTTTTATTAAAGACTGGATTATATTGAATATTCTTACTCAGAATATTGGTAAGATGAATCCAAAATCTAAAAACTTTTTCCTTAAAGAACTTCTCTGCTGTCCTTCTCAGAATCATGTCTTTTATATCTTTTGTATTTGCAGCAGAGTTTTATACCAATGTAAAGGTTGTTCATTCTTATTTTACCTCTTTTGAAAGAAGAGTCAGAGCTTTGAAATTCTTCTTTATTAAAAAAGGGTTTATAAGGCCTTGTTCAAGGCCCAGGATGAAATGCAGTAGAGGGATGAGGATGAATTTAAAGCTAGAAAATATTAAAGGACCAAAGCAGTGGATAGTTGTTGTATTTTGTATAATCCACTCTTATATCTTGAAACTTTTCTCCTTCCTTTATTTGACATATTTCTAGGCCAGAAAAGTTTGGGTAACTGTAATCACACACCAGTAATTGAAAATTGGTGAAATAGCCTCTCTGTTCAAGTTTTGTTGCAGATTAATTTGGGCTATTTTTTTCTTCCAATAGAAAAAAAAGTAAAATATTAGCAGTCAAATGAGTATTAGTATTTTTGTCCTTTATCGTCCTTTCTGGTTATGCTGATAGTAATTAGTCTCAAAATTAATGGAAAATGAAAGGAATTGCAATAGGAAAGATACTGTTAATTTTTCATAGTAGTGAGGTAGCCTTCTGTCATTATGGAAAAGCTTTCTTATTTTTTGTTGTTCTGCTGTCTCTCACTATTTCAACACCAACAGTGATTTCTGGAAAATTATAAGGAATTCTGAAATGATGGCACCTAGCTCTCCATTTTGTTGGCTCCATGTGCATATTGATAAATGCTATGGATGAGTAGCCCCCAATTTTTTTGAAGGGTTATTTAGACACAATCAGTCAGCAGTCAGTTAACGTGACGGATATTTTCCTGCGCATTGTTTTTTATTTTCCAAATAATATAGAATATTTTACTCCACTGGGATTTGAAAACTTCCTAAACTATCTAATATTGCTTAATATGTATGTGAACAAAAACCCCTTTCTGTAATTTTTGCTTTTTTAATGATTCTGTTATTTTGCATTATTAGGAACTGGACAGTCCCTTTAGGTTATATGGGCTTACAATGAATCCACTGCTTTACAACATCACCCAAGTTGTCATCCTGTCAGCTGTTTCTGGTGTCATCAGTGACTTGCTTGGATTTAATCTAAAGGTAAGTACTTGAGAAACATCCTTTTTTCCCACCATGGCATTCAGAATATTGTGATAGATGGATCATACGTTGTAGCCTAGTTAATTCTTAGCTGTATGACCTGGAATATTTATTGTTTGAAAATGGTTAATAAGTTAAAGCTGTATCAGAAGAATAATGATGTATTTGTCAGAGCAGCCCTTTTAACATTTTTTTTTCATTTTCATGGCTTTGTGACTTACAAGAATTCTTAGACATAAACATGGAGATATTTCTACACATGAATGCAAGACGTTCTTTAATTTTTCTTCATATCCCAGATTTGATTTCTCTCTTTAATTCCTCACTGCTGACGATGTAGCTCTTTAAGAGATGCAGAAAGATACTGGCTATCCTTGCACTGCAGTAAAGCATTACAGTAGTTACAGTATTACCATGACTAATCCTACACAGTGTTATTTTGTCCTGGCTGAAGGACTGTCTCGTTAGGTCCTTCTCTCTGGCCCCATTTGAACTACAAGCTCTGGAAACTATTTAAAGATTCAGGTTTAGAGGCATGTTAGTTTCCACAAGCTTGTAGTTGTCACAGAGCCCTTGATTTGCCATTGAGTTTGCTTCTATCTACCTTTTTTTTTCTATTAAAAGTAAATGAATGTAAAATGTATTTTGTGTATCATAGAATATGCAGCAAATGAAATAATAAGAAAAAAATTGTGTTGCTATTGCAATTCTGGTAAACAGAAAACTGAGATGAGAAGTAATCTTGATGTACTGCTCTAATTTTTGCAGCTCTGGAAGATCAAATCTTGACGGTATAGAAAGAAGATGAAATAACAGTGTTATAGAAAAGCTCATTGATGGACAAAACTGCCTCAAAGCAGCCACTGAATCTGTATTTCAGATGCTACAACCTCTACAAGGATGTCATTTGGAAAACTGAAGTGTTTACATCTGTCTTGTGCAATCTTTATATTTATTTCATCTTCTCCCTGGTTTATGTTCATTTTAGTTGACATATTTTATTTTCAAACTTACTTGTTTAGTTTTGGAAAAGGTCAGATTTGCAAAGGGTCAAAAACCGTGTGTCTGAGAACTTGAAATCCTGAAAATAGATTACACTAAATTACTCTGTTATTACAGCTGAAACCAATGCTGGACATTTTTAATTACAGTAACACTATATGGAAATCATTTGATAGTATGGTAAAATTGCTTAGAATATTTAATTTGTATCAGTCATTTATGAGGACAACATAACATCAATAAATGTTTGGTTGCAATAGAAAAAATGAGACATATACAAAACATGAAGTACTGACAATACAGTATGATAGGTAGCAGAAATATTTTATATTACTATTAGAAACAAGTGGGAATTTCTAATATTTTGAGTAATTCCAGGATCTAAACTCATTTAGGCTGCAGTTTAAATATCCTGGGATATTAATAAGATATTATTTAACAAGTCAACAAGTGTTCTTTGAAAACACTTTTATTAGAGCAATAATTGTAAATGGTTACCATGCTGTATGATATTTTGATAAAAATTAAATATTGTATTTATTTGAAATACTGGGCTGTTCTGTGCAGCTCTGACTGTGCATGTGCACTTTTTATTGTTACTTTTAATGAGAAACTTTATACATATAAATGTATATTAATTGGAATATATTATGGTGAACTATGGAGCAGTATGTATTATATGTTGAAGTTGAGTATTTAAACAAGAATTATTTACTGGTGAAAGGAATGCTATGAATGACTTAGCAAAAGATAGATAGATGCTCTCCTCTTGTACACTATAGTATATGCCATTCTTACCACATTGAAGTTTAAGAACAGCTAAACACAGAGAAGAAGTTTCTCTGGTGAGCAGCAGAGCTCATGAAGCCTGGTATTGGGCAAATATGTGTCTTCAAATAACCTCCCATTCCTCCCCAGCAGGTGTCATTCCCTAGTGCTTTCCACTGGGGTTTCACAGCCGTGGGTGTCACACCTCTCCCTCTGCCTTCTGTTCCTGCCTCCCACATGGACAGTCATATAGACTCCTGATTCTTCAGTGTGACAAAAATATGTGTTCATCCCTGTAGAGTTAAGTTACTTGGAACAAACTTTCATTCTATAAATTAACTTCGAACAAATTTTCCTTCTACAAATTCTTTTGGGAGGATTAATATCACCAGGTGCGAGTATTCTTACATTTTATGTTTTTAAAATAGCGGCTTCATATTGAAAAATTATAAGTAATTTTGTGACAAGAATCTGAACGTTGCACTATGTTTGCTAATTTTCAGAATCTTGAAAGATTTGAAGTAAACTTATGTGGTATAAAAATATTTTTATATATAAAGCAACACAAACAAGCATTTTGTATTTTATTTGCCTCTGTACTAATGTTTAATAATGACCAAAGTGCATTCTGGATTTTGGAAGAATGTATTACTGGAGCTTTAAGAACATACTATATTTAGTTTCTCATGTGAAAACTTCAGCTGTATCTGATCTGTTTCTCCTTTCTCTGTTGTTTGATGTTGGGATTGTTTTTAAAAATTAAGTACATTTTATACACAGTTTTTTCCAAATTATGGTACAGACCTACACAGAACTTAATTTTGCACAAAATATATTTAAAAAAAAAAAAAAAGACAGCAGGAGTTCTATGGGTGATCAAAGCTAAGGCTGTTGCTTTTTACAGCCTGTCATTATTACAAAACCATTCTTTACTCTAGAGTGGAATTATTTTTAGAAATGTGAAATAGTGAATATATGGCTTTCATTACTTTTAAAAAAAAGGAGGGAGAGAAAACACTGCGGTTTTGGTCGAAGATGAAATTAGTTTAACCATGTATACCTCAGCAACTAGCACTGTGCTGGATTGTTGCACTAACAAATGGTGGCTTGGGGAAAGTAAAAGATTTTTGAAATGAAATTAAAAATAATAAAAACCTTTATTTGCTACCCTTAGGTATATTCATTATGTTAAAAAATGAGAGAGATTTATTCTCCATCCCTCAATGTGGAAAGTCCAGTATAAGAATAGAGGCAAGTAGAAATATGGCAGATCTTGCGTGTTAACTGTTATTTTTTGCCACGTGTTTTGTAACTGAAAGTGTGATCAGGCTTGGAATAAAGCTTTCTATGGCTGATGGTAAAAAAGAAAAGAAGCAATGCGGTGAGCTATATCTTTTAGTAACATCCAGCGTATGTCTGAGTCTGCCTGTTTTGATTTAAATCCATATATTCTGTTTGAATTAAAGTGTGTTTGGGAGAGAAATCTGGTCCACGGAATGCAAATGGTGGTTGTCAGAATTGCACTTTATTGCAAGAACACAAACCTTCAGACACTTTTAGTTATGCAAAGGAGTTAAATTTTATTAAGACTCCTGGACATGCAGCTTCCAAATAACTGTTTCTATTTTCAAAATATTAAACCAAAATTCAGTCCTCTTTCACCAGGATTTAAGGTATCAATTTTAATCACCTTTTGGACTGTGTCATTGTGTCACAAGGTATCCTTCCGTGTAAAAATCAAAATGCAAACAAACTAAAGTACATACTGAAATCAAAGTGAAAAGCTTCAATAACATATTATGGCATATTTGGACAGAAATAATATGTGATAACTTACATATTTTTATCTATTTACTAATTAGTGAAGTATTTTCTAACAGAAAACTGTTTTATTAACAGCTCTTAAGTGCCCATTTTAATTAGCTTCATTTTGCCTTTTCAACAGTGTAGTGTTTGGACTTCAAACTTGTCCTGCTAGTTGTATCCCCATGACCCCTGATAACTGGACAGCAGGTTACACTGTGTTCCTTTTCTCGCCTTCTAAGCTTATTCCCAATGTAGGCTATTTACAACTTAAAATTTCTTTTGCTGGTCATGAAAGACACGGCATACTTAGAGAAATTAACTTCTGAGAGCCATTCTTTTGACACTCTAGTGTGCCAGGATTCTCAGGTACTGCCTGAAAATGTTATGCATAGTGTGGGTTTCCTCAGTCCAGACCCCATCTGTGTCTAAGTACTTTCCAAAATAGTTGTGGAGCTGAAGATGATAGGACCAATGCATTGCTGATTACTGTCTTGCTTCAGATCATGTTCTATATTTATCAATTCTGACTCCCATCCAATAGAAAATTCTACATAGAATCTAAGCAGCTGTCTGTCTTCAGGCACAAACTCAGCATATGCTGTGTTCTCTGTCTTACACTGTTGTTACAATTGGGAAATTCAGATACCTCCTAAAGAGAGAGCTGTATTTCTACAGCTCATAGCATGGAGCTAAATTTGCATGTATCCTCCTGAGTGCCACATTTGGAATCTGAAGGGACACAAGATCTTTCAGAAAACCAGGGAAGTGAATTTTAGGAGGTTTTATCTGTGTTCATCTTCATTCATCTTCATGGCTAGGCTTCGCGAACGAAGATTTGGGAAGGGCTCTACCCACGTTTCTTGCAAGCGCGTTGGTGGCTAAAAAGGCCAATAGGAGATAGACACGTCCGGTTGCAAAAGACACAGCAGAAAGACTCCTTAGATGGTATATTCTGCAAGGCTCGATTCTTTCTGCGTTGTCTTTTCTCCTCAAGAGTGATCCTGCGTGCTTTCTCAAAAGCATCAGCAGCATTATAAATGGTCTGTCTCCAGAGGGCTGGTATTGTTTTTAAAACAACCCTGGAATGCTCCACCCTCTTGTTGATGTGTCAGAGAGACATGGGTGGCATTTCTTGCTTTTTTTCTATTTTCAGCATTAGCAGTGGTACATCTATGGGTACTTGAGCCATGTACTAAAACATATGGCAAATTACTTGCCCATATGGGTTTGAAGAGAGATGTGTGTTCAGCAGCTTAAACCTCGGAACAGTCAGAAGACGAGCTTTGCATTTCAAGCTGGAGAGCAAGGCAATCATCTCATATTGTCTAGACTTTGCTCTCTCTGTCATTTTTACATATTTTGCAGTGATTACGTTCATTTCCTCTGTCTTCCTTTCTGCCAAGATCTATCTGCAACTTAGAATCAGTGAAGATAGCCTTTCATATTCATGGTATTAGTCACTGCGAGAATATTTGGAGTGAGCACTTCTGATGCCCCCATCCATTTTCGTTATGGTAAATTAATCCCATTCTGGGAAGGTGATGGAAACTGTTTTTTTTTTTGATTTATCTATGCAGATATCATAAATGAAATAAAAAAGCCATGAAGCCAATGTTTTAAAATAATGATTAATCTCATTTTTCTTAGAAGATATATTATCAGGCAGATATGATAGAGAAAACCCATTACTTTGGCTGTAAAAATGTATTAATTAAAGGACTGTGTCACAACAAAAAAATGAAGACAAACTTAGTACAAAGTAATTTTCATTAGAAACTAGTGAAAGCACAGTTCTTGACTAGGTGGACTTAGGGTTTAATGTTATCCTTTTCGGTTTACTGATGTTGATGGGATTTTAAATTGCTCTTGACAAATTTGACTAATATTACCTATATTAACAAGCTGTCTGTGAGCAGGCAAGGGAGAGTACTTAGACAATGGTGAAACCTCCTAAAATGAGGAATGGCTGGAAGGTGGACTTTAATCAAAACCTCTGGATTCCTCATGCTTCCTCAGCTGAAGGGAAGAGTATCTTACCTGAAAGTATTGATTGAGTTGTGCTTTTTTTTTGCCTTGGGCTGAAGCTCAAAACCTTGGTCTCAATCACCACTTTCCAGTGTAGGGAGTAAGAAAAATTTGCCTACTGTGTTAGAGTTTAGGCACTAATTTATCAAGCAGATAAAATCTTTGGTATAGCAGGAGATTGGTGTGTTTGAGGGAGCAGCAAGCAACCGTAGAGGTGCCATGGAGTTTGAGTTCAACTGCACGCACCCCTCTCCCCAAATTCATCATTAGTTGTTTCCTTGAGCTGGAAATATGGGAATTGATCTGGATTTACTCATGTAATTGATCCATATGTTGCTGTCTGAGCAGGTAGTTCACTTCCAGCTGTCATGAAATTCCAGTCTGGTATGAGGCTTGGGAAGCTGCTGTTGTTTGAGGGGTGCTTTGAGTCACCAGAGCAAGGCATCAGCCTCAGCACTTGATTCACACCGCAAGTTTCTGCAGGGCCTGACTGTGACAGAATTGCACAGCAGCTGCCCCTTTACATCCATGTGAGGAGACCAGACCCTTAAATCTCTGGCTGGTGATTAAGTGATGAAGGGTAGACTAGAATTTATCTGCAGATCACTGCCATGATTTGCACAGAACAGCTGTTCTTCATCCTCCCTTGCGGTGCCATGGCTTTACCCCAGCTCTGCTCAGTGCTCCCCAGCCACCTGGGGTGCTGAGCTGCCCTGCTCCATCCTGCCTGCAGATGGGGACTGAAAACTACGTTTTGAAGGCACAGATGCTCAGAGTGTTGCAGCTCACTTCCAGAAGGCAATTACTCATCCTTTGCAAGCCAGGCTCTGCCTCCTCCTGAGACCAGCATTTCATAAAGGGGGGCACACAGTGTTTAAAGAGCAGCAGTCCTTCCCCTTGAGCTGGCTCCCCAGGTTCTCTGCTGAGAAACTGAAGGAACCTGAGGACCAGTGATGGATAAAATTTATTAGTGGAGACTGCTGTAAGAAATTGGCTCAAATGTGTGGGACTGCATGCAAATACACACACAGATACATGCATTTAGTGTGCTCTGGTTTATATGTCAATCAGAAAATGCTGGATAAACAAACCCATGGCCAAAGTGTCTTTAATGTTACCTATTCTGGGGCACAAAGCAGCAGGGAAGGGCAACTTGGCAAGCCTGCTTTTGATTTCATGTGAAGGGGTTATTTGGATTGCAGTTGTTACACTGGTAATCAGAAATGGCTGCTGTGCATCATGCTTCTAAGCTGAGGGGTAGTGCCCTGTGGGTATCCATATTCCCAGCCAACTCAGTTTCAGAGACACCAGGGAAGAGAGGAGCTGCAGGACTCCACACACCTGCAGCCACTGTTTTGTTTTGGATGGAGCAAATCTAGGTATTTGCATTTGAGAGCGTGTTGAAATCCTGTGTGATACATAAGAATTACTCCTCATTTTGGGTAGAGCCAAGCAGGGTACTTGGCATGAGATCTCTGGCTTTTACGTTCCTCGACTTGAAGAGCTCAAGTAGCCTGGTACTCTGCTGGGGATGTTTACCCTGCACTAGAATAAACCAGACATCGCAGCCCATTTCTCTTCCAGGTTTATGTGAAATTCTGTCCACCTTGAAATAAAAGGTTTATGTTTGATTTCAGTGGAGCCAAGTTTTCATTTTTATTTCACAGGAGGTTTACTCTGATTTACATGATTAGGAGTTTTATAAAACTTATAATTCTTGCAAGGATACATTTTTTCTCATTTTAGAAGCTTCCTAGGTGGGGAGGGACAGAAACACCCATAAATTATGCCTCTAAGATGAGGGTGTTTTTGTGACTGTAAGCAGTAATACTGATAAACAGAGAGAAAACTATGACAGCTTTATGCTGCCTTGCACACCACTATGAAGACCTTAGAGAGCAAATACGTTAACAAGAACATGCCCAGGAAAACATGAACTCCTCAAATGTAACAGCCCAGTACAATGTCCATGTGGGAAGGGAAGTATGCGAAGGGGGTTAATGCCACACTGAGTTTTCTTCTGTCTTGAATTCACCCTTATGTCTTCCTTCTCCCAGATTTTCAGACTGAAGGTTTATGATATGGTAATATCAATAGGCTTATGCCTGTCAATACTTGCAGAGTTTTGGTATATAGATAATTAAAAAAAAATTCAAGTGCATACAGGCATTTTTTGTATTGATGTTAAAGACCATAGAATGAGCAACATTGGACCTTTGCCTCAGCTCCCACAGAGAGCTGCTGCAGGACAGCAGTGTCAGGATGCTGGTGCTGCAGCTGCCCTCCAGTTCCTTAGCAGGGCTGAACCCCCACATTTATCATTGGTTCTCTAAGGTTTGTGAGTCTTGTCTTTACTGAGCACCTTGTGTGCTTGCACTGCAAGTTGCAGGTCTCTGAACTCTGGTGGCGTCAAACATTCTTGTCCCAGGGGAATGACTTCACAGAAGAGCCCTACTGGATGCAGGCTGCCACAACCCATCCCACAGTCATGCTTGTGAACACTGATCTTGTGACTTGCCTCAAAGTCTCTTTGTTTCCTTCCTATCTCCTTGGTGCCTCTGAATTCCCACCTGGATCACTCATGCTGGGCTTTACAAGCTTTACAAATGGCTTTGGTTAAATACTGAAACCTTTTGCAACACTTTGTTATGTTTTATGAGTTCCTGAGAGACTGAATTTCCAAAGCATTTTTTGTTGAACAGCCCAAACTTTAAGTCCCAGCTGTCTCTCCAACTTGTAGTCTCACTCCAACAGCAGTTGCTGCCTTTGATCATCAAAATTTCTATTATGCTACTTGATTAAAGGTATTCAGATCTCAAGGTGAGAGCAGACAGAGATTTACATTTGAAGTGATTTATTAACCTGCTGTAATTTAAGGTCATGCTAGTTTCAGAATATTGTTAGTCCTTAATTTCTGTCTCCCTTTGTATTATCCAGTAACAGGCAACTAATGTTTTTTAATTCAAAGGCTTTTTTGCTTCCTTGGAGGAAATATTAGAAGGAAACAAAAATGCTGTAGTCAGTAAAAGGGATTAGAAAAAAAAATTACTTCTGAATTCCTATTTTCAAAATCCCTACACTACAAACCCAACTGATTAAGGTACCACCTAGGTAAGAAATAAAAAATTGCCTCCAGTGTGCTCCAGGTTGTATTGTACCCTTTATGTCACTTACTAAGTAGCAATGGAGTGTCTAAGTGAGCTGTGAATGGTGCAAGTAGGTTGTAACTACAGTCATTGTTAGGTAGTGCTGCAACCTCCTTTTTCTTATGATATGAAAAATCCTGGATGGGCTAATTCTGGAATAGACAAACATAATTCAGCTATGCATATCATGACCATAATATCCTACTCTTCTACCAATGTCACTTTGTGGTGCAGGGAGCATAACAGGTATAATCACTTTGTTAAAACAGCTGTGTCATCCCACCCTTAAGAGGAAGGGAGCACCCAAGATTCATAAATGCTTATGGTCAAAGGAATGACAAAACTCAGAGGGTCTGCAAAAACTCACAAAGTTTTATTAGTAAATTACACACTTGGCATGGAAATTGGTATGTTGGTCCCTGATCTACTATATAAGCACATGGTAGGAGGTTTTGGATAAAGTGGTAAGGTAAAAGGGAGTAAAAGAAAGGAAGAGATGAATTAAAGAGGGGAGAAGAGAGAGATAGAGAGAGAAGGAAGGAAGTGAGGAAGGGAGAAAAAAAAAGAAAAAAGAAAGAAAAAGAAAGAAAGAAAGAGAGAAAAGAAAGAAAGAGAGAAAGAAGGAAAGAAAGAAAGAAAGAAAAGAAGAAAAGAAAGAAAAGGAAGAAAGAATGAAAGAAAGTAAGAAAAGAAAGAAAGAAATCACCAGTCCTGGTTCCAGCATCAGTGCAGCTGATGGGATGTCCAGAGTCCTGGGGGCACTGCCTGGGCTTGGTGGGAGGCACCTTTTTGTAGATAATTTTCTCGACCCTGAAGAGGTTTCTTGCTTTTTATGCAAATTAGTTACCACACACAGTCTGTTCTTTCAGACCTTTCTGGAAATGGGTTGGGGGCTTTGGGGGTCTTGGGTGGTCTTGATTCCCCCCCCAGTCCATTCCCACTTTTTCGCCTTGTCCCTGCACTTGTGCTGGACTGTGTTGTTCTTATCTCCAGCAGCCAGGAAAAGGATGTTTGTCCCTGGAAAGTGCTACCTTACCTCCATATGTTCCTGTTCTCCAGACACATCTTGTTCTTTCCCACAGCATGTTATTTACCAACAATCCTTGTCTGTTATAGCCAGCGATCCTTGGTTGGCTCCACAACCATCTGGCTATCAGAGACCTACACATGAGCCCCTTATCTTCTGGGCTTCTACAGCAGCCCCTAATCATCTTTCAGAAAACCAAGGAAGTTAAAGAGTATTTTGGGATTCAGGCATGGTACAGACAGTGCTCACTAAACATGTTTACTTCGTTGTTTTCATATGAGTCACCTTTTATTTCCTTGAGAATAGAATGATCATTTGATATACATAAATACAAGGTCACGATTACCCTAAGAAAAATAATGTAAAATTCAGGTATCATGATAAAAAGCCAAAATGATCCCAGTATGACAGAACATCAGGCCATAGTGGTGAAACTCTGAACAGAGTTGTTTGTGCCACTGTTAGGATGTGGTTTTGTGAGCATGTGTGTGTATCTATGCATGTATAGCTCCTCTTTGCTGTGCCCTTTTTAGGCAGGGAAGTTCTGTTTCCTTTTCTGTTCCTCACCAATCCTACCACATGTGCTATGAGGTAGAAGAAAATTCTGCTTCTGTGTCCCCAAAGGAAGAAAGGAGTACCCAGGTATCAATTTCCTCCATATTCTGTCAGAACTTGTTACTATTTCGTTGACCCTGAGCTGTGGTCTCTAGGCATTGAATGCACATCACGGTGAAAAGCAGAACGATCTCTTTGAAAGAGGACACAGGATCTGCGATGCAAATGTGAACTTTGGAAAGAGAGACTGTAAGTTACCAACATGACACCTTTGGAAACACATTACTAATTACCTGCTAGTTAGATGCACTGCGAAATATTCGTTCTTTTAAACCTGTGACACCTGCAGTTATTCACTCTTGCGTTACTTTCTGAGCACTGCACGTGTGTTCTGGGGCCACAGCAGGGCAGGCAGCACGTGGAGGGCAGTAACAGACACTGGGAGTTTTGGTCTCAGCAGAACTCCCTGGATAGGAAGGTCCCGATTCTCAGAAGGGCCTGGTCACCTTCCTGCCTCATTAGTACTGGTGGCAGTCCCAGTATTGGTTGTCCCAGATGGGCAGAGCTGCAGCTCAACTCCCTCCCGTGTGCCTGTGGGGCTGAGCCCCTGCCCCAGCCTGGGCACCTGAGTGGAGATGTCGCACACAGATAACAGAACATATAACACCAGCTGAACTCTTGGGGTTTACCTGCTTAGCTCCTTCTTGCAGACTGATCCTATAGATATGCTCAGGACATGTCTGAAATTGAAGGCATCTGGGAACATTTTATTAGGAGTTTATCTATCCTGACTTCAAAAATGGAGACGTTGGACATGACTCAGATCTAGAGACTCTGCATGTTCTTTCCAGTGAGTGGAAAGGTTTAGATGTTTCTGCAGAACAATTAATTAATTCCTAAAGATGTTGGGCAAAATCTCTTTCTAAAAGTGCCCACTGGTCTCCTTTGCAAAAAGCCTGGAATGAGTAAGAGTAATGTAAATATCTAAACTTGGATGAGATGAATCCTGCTCTGTATTTGTATCCCATTAGTCTCTGGAGCAGGGACTGAACTTGGGACTCTAACATTCATCTTTCTAACCATTGGGCTACTGGGTATTCTCGCTCTCTCTCTGTATTGTATAAATGTTTGTGGGGAGTGAGGACTTGCCTTTAATCCATAATGACTGGATGTGCCTCTGAGTATTGCAGCATCATCGAGTCATGGAGGAAAGCTGAAACGGAGAGGACACACACACACACATTGCTCTTAAAATCCTGATTTTCTTTACCCAATGACATAGTAAAAGGTACCCTCATAGAGGCAGCTGCTTGGGCTGCAGTGGCAGAATGTGGCAATTGGGAAACTCAAGGACAGAGCTCTTTGTCTGCCGGATATGATGGAGGAACTTCTGCAGATACACAGCAATGCTGCTCAAGTTAAGAGCAACAAAGGAGGTGGTGCTGGAGCAATTATTTTCTCTCTTTGTCCTTTGACCCTGGTCGTGAAGGGTCCACAACTGCCTTTTGTGCCCCCTTGCTTCCTTTTTTGGACTGTCATCCTATGCAGGATATTCACATTATGTTTTCAGCTGTGCCTTAAAATGGGTTCTTCCCAGTTCTTAGGACTAGTGATTGGTAATTTGTGCTTAGTGTTTGTCATTTTGGGATCCTGGTGCCACTGTGTTCCTTAATGCATCTTTTGAAGAGTTCTTTTGCTGTCATTTGGTCCATTTGTGCTTTCAGAGCTTCTTACTATACAGTATAGACTTATCCATTGATTATGATTCCCAATATTGAATTAGGCTATGTGTCCTTTGAGTTGCTGACAGTGACATACCACACAACATTTGTCGAAAAAGTTTGTTTCAAAGCGGAAAATTACTTAAAAAGACATAATGAACTCACAGAGAAGAAATTAGTGATCTTCTTGGCGGAAAAGTCTTATTGTTGAGAAGATGACTCCAGGTGGTGTTAGGCTGACCAAACACCTGGCAGATAGCAGCCCAGGCAGAATATTTCCTCTCTAACAAAGACTCAAAATTTGACTTTTTTTTAATGAATTGATTTTCTCATACTACTATTATAAGTTTATGTAATTCTAGTTTTCTTTACTTTTTATGGGTTGTATTGATTGGGTTACCTAAACTGTAGGTCAGTCTATGTAACTGTATTGCTGTGTCTTGAGTTCTTATGACTTGGTAGTTTCTCCTGTGCCAGTTTTGTTCTGTGTTTTCATGCCCTGAGTCCATTAGACATCATAAAATATCTGGTAGTTCTCTAAGGCCACATACTTACACAGTAACTTAAATGGTGCAATATTAGCTAATGATAAGACTTCTATGATTATGTATATTATTTATGACTTAGAGGCCAAAATTTTTCCTTTTAAAGTATTTTGTTTTTTATTATGCTGATGAATGACTTTTCTACTGAAAGACCTTAGAAAACACGATGTTTGCATTTTTTCCTGGGTTATAGATAAAACAACTCTGCCTATAAATAGCTTTGTATACAGAGCAGAAGAGCTTTAGCAGGGCCATGCCTGCATGGCTGGCATACCCTACATGCCAGTGGCATGGTCCCACCAGCCTGGCAGCAAGCCTGCTGGGGGCTGAAGCAGCCATGAGGATCACAGGTCCGAGTTGTCCTTTCCCAGCAGTGAGGCTGCAATGAAGAGTCAGCTCCAGTGATGGAGCTGCCCGTCTCTCTCTGCCTTGGACACGCGTCTGTCCATGTGCAGGCATGTGCTGTGTTCCAGAGCACTGAGCAACAACAGCAGCTGCCCACTTGGTCTGACTTTAACCCCCATTTCCCACAGGGCAGCTCTCACCACTCCCATATCCTATAAAAGCTGACCATGGACAGCTTTTCAACATACAAAGGCTGGCTCAAACCGCAAGAAAAGGGAATAAGGGATGCCATTAAATGAATGGGTCAATTCATGCTTTGTATTTCACATGCTACAACTGCCTTTTTGCTTTTTAATCTATTACTTCAATAGAATCTTTTATAAAAGAACATATAGTAGTTCCTTACTGTCCCTCAGGCTATGCTGCCTGAGGTTTCTGTGCTTGGTAGTTTGATGTAAAAGTAATTGCTACTGTTATATAGGGACAGCTCACACTACTCCACTTTGACTCATGGGGTCCATTTGTTCCACCTGAACCTGCAATGTTTACATGATCAGTCCTGTATCAGGGGTCCCCAATCACTTTTCTATGTTGGCTGGGTCACCAGGAGGCAATCCAGATCTGGATGGGGAAAATCAGCAGCTGATTCTGCAGAGTACTTTGCCCCAGGCCAACCTGATCTTGGGCCGATGGTGGCAGTGGGACACTGCTGTGCATGTTGTTTACTGTGTCCTCCTGGTGCGAGGGAAACATCTGAAATGAATGGGGAAATCGAGGGGGGAGTGGAGTGTCATTAGGCTGGTCCATGATTTATTCTCTTTGGACTTGAAAGCTGCATGAGCAACGAGGATTGCTGGGCCCTGCAGAGCAGAGCACAGATGCCTGAGTGGGAAAGGCTGAAAAAAATAGAGAGCTCTGGTGGAATCACCTCCAGTCCCATTGCTGGGGTATTTGCTGCAGCTAATGAAGCCGAGGGATTCTGGTGCTTATAAATCAAGCTGAAATATGAATAATTTTAATGTAATTTTCAAAACACTTTAACAATCAGTTTTAAAAACGCTAGCTATCAAACCTTCTGAATTTATTCCAAAGCCACTGAGTTTGGGAAGGAGCTGCTAATCAAAAAACATAATGGACCTATAAAACTGTGAGGTAGAGACCTGCTTGTTAGCCTCAGGGGACTGAAGGTATGGAGGGGATCAATTTGGGCTGCACTTGCAATTTTTATGCCAGAATGAAAACTGTTTAATATAAAGAGAACAGGATGAGAGACAAGAGCAGGGAACTGGGCAGAGGCTGCTTGAGGACTCTTCCCACAGGGAGCGAGGTTACTGATCCTCCAGAGATGCTTCATGAGCAGAGCCTGGGGCCAGGCTCTTTCAGTTTTGAAGCTGAAGCTGATCTTGTACTGGGATGTGAAGTCAGGGTGGAAGTATTGCTGGAGCTACCCTCTTACAGGAAGAGTGCCTTACTATAAATTAATGTGACAAAGAAATAAATAGTCTGGTTAAGGGGGCTGTACACCTCAAAACAGTGTCTCAGGATCAACTGTGGTGGTTAGGGAAAGAGCTTTTGCTCTTGGCACCAGGCTAGTTTGGAGGCTTTTGCTGCTGGTGCTAGTTGTTGGGAAGCGTCACAACATAGGACTTAGTGCCACATGCCCAGGGATGCAGAGCTGTTTGTGCATCCCAGAGTTGTGACCCCTTCTCAGCTGGAAGCCATGGGATGGTTCTCCAGGCTCCTGGGTGCAGGGGTCATGCTGTGGTGCTGGTGTGCAAGTCAGATGGGAAGGTGCCTCCAAAAAAGCTTTGTAACCTGCAGAAGCCGCCATGGCACGGTGACATCGGGGCTTCTTTCTACCGGCAACCAACCTGGAAAGCTGGGCAGTACCAGGGATATAGGGGGCAAGAGTCATTCAGGAGGGGGCATTCATCTTTCCCGGGATGATAGAGTAATCAATTTAGCATTGTTTGTGATGTTCAAGGGTTAAGAGGTACTCTGAAACATTCTGTACTAACACATTCCAGTGCTCCATGTTGCCTGCTGGGCTTATTTTTTAGAAACTTTGGAGTGAGTGAAGTGCTAATTGGAATAAGTGTTTAGTACATGGTGAGCTTTCTGGACTATGCATGGAAAGGTCTGATTTTCTTCCTGAATTAAGTAGGTACTTAAACTTTAGCTCTTTATAGTTGCTGGTTTAGTGACAGAGTGAACAATTTTCTGGTTTATGGACTGCAATTATTTAAGTACTTTAGTTAAAGCTCTTGGCATAGTTTTTAATCACTTTTGGAAAGTACTAACACCAAAATTCATTGATTCCATACATATGTATGAAAAGAAACTTCAGAGCCATGGGCAGCCCTGCTGCCTGGTGGTGGCAGGAGAGTTTTGGACTGCTTGAGGTGCCTGTTTGTTGACTGGTTTCGAGCAAAGGGCAGTCCAGGAAGTAAAATCTACATTTCTTGTGGAGTGTTAGAAAAGCAGTGAAAATAATTCAGGTGGCTTCAGTGACAGCAATGACCTCAGTTTACTGAGATAGAAAGGATAGAAGGATGCCAGTGCCCTGGTCTCGCTCTTGATATAGCTGGGGGTCTGCAGTTGCTCGGAACCTTTCGTCCAGCTTACAACTGCAATGGAGCTCTCACCATAGGTCTGAGTTGACTTTCATATTTTAATTACTCCTTCCACTGCTTCCACATCTACAACATCTTTGGGTGGACAACAGGGCTGTCCCTTGGTGCTATGCACCAGTCCTAGGGCACAAAGATAAAGAGAAATATCCCAGGGATTGGATTTTCGACCTTCCTACATTCCAGGAAAGTAATTGCTGTTTCCAGCCCATCATGGCAGTCCAAGTCCACTGCTGATGCTGCTCAATGTGGCTGCAACCTCTGGAGAAACTGGGGGATTAGTCTGTGTCTGAGGAGCCCATCAGCGTTGCCCCTGGAGGACAGTTTCCTCTCCTCTCCTTGGCACCAGCCCAGGCCTTTTACTTAAATAAATTAATTATTTTTGGAAGTGTAATCACCAAAGATACTTTCTTGCTGTCCCCAAGACATATAGTGCTTTGTTGCAACATTTGTCATGTTTAATAGATCATCCTTTTCAATTTTTTACGCTTGAAGAAGTTGAAAGGCCATCATGAAGAAGAGCAGGTCAGCATGTGACCACATCATAGAAAGTCCTGTCACTTCTTTTCTTTTTCCCCCCACAATTTCTTGCTTATTTTTTTTTCAGTTTAAGTGTCTTCTACATTTACAGCAGTTGATCTGTGGATGAACAATAGCTTTCTGGATTAGTTTGCATCCGTATGTGGTTTTTTTCCTGAGAGGGACAGCCATCCATTTCAGACATGGTTATTTGGGCAGTCCCTGAGTGGGAGTGGAAGATGATGCTCCAGGCCCCTGTGTGCATGAGTATGAGTGGGTATTTGTGCACTTGTGTTCCTACAGCTGTTTAAAAGAGATACATTTGTACCTTGTAAGCAAAACTCTTCTTATTGATTAATTGAACGGGCAGGGTGACTTACTGCCATAAGGCACTAAAGACAGGAATGGCAGAACATAATTGTAAGATTGGCTGTAATTCAGAGATATTGCTTATGCTACTGTGTCTTGACAAGATATTTTGAAAAAAAATTGCTCTAAGCTCAAGTGCCAGCTATGGAGGTAAATGTGTGATCACGTAACTGTTGTTAGAAACACTAAGAAAAATATTCCAGAACCCTTAAGGCTGGACTAAGCACGCATGCCCTGGCTCCAGAAGGGTGGTGGCAACACAGAGACTACAGTACTTACTTGGATGGTGGGGAGAGGCTGTTGCTCCAAGGGAGAGGACAGTCCTGGGTGCTGAGCAGGGGACTTGTGAGGGGCTTGGGGCACTGGCGATGTGTGAGCCCTGGCTGGAGCACAGCTGTTTCTGTCCGGATAGTGCATTGAATTTCCCTTTGGGACTGATGGCTAATGAAAGTGGCTCACTGTTTGGATGACAACTGTGAAGGTAAAGGTACTGTTTGGTTCTGAGAGTCTGCTTTTCTGGGCCTCTACACAAATAGATGGTAAAAGAGCCTTGGGAGTCCTTGAGTATGATAGAGGTGACGTGACACAGCCATGACAATTCTCTCCAAGTCCTCTATTAGTCATGAGAGCAGGCAGCATGCCATGCCTCTGTGGCCTTTTTAGCAGCAATTACAGAAAATATTCTAGGCTTCAAGAGGACAAAGTGGGAAAGGATTCTTTTGGAGACTTACAAATGTGAAGTCAATCCCTAATGGGATCAGTCATCCCTCAGCAAGTCCAAAGCCTTCTCTAGCTTTGAGCTCCATGGCAGCATGCCAAAAAACAGTTCCCCTTCACAGCAAAGCTTCCCTCCAAGCAAGGAGAAACCTGGAGGGCGACATCCTCATTTGCTGAGGTGTGTTCTTTTACTTATGCCTCTGCAGTTCTGGCTCTGGGTTTCTGCCGCAGCAGTGAGGTACAAAAAGAGTACAAAAGGCTGACAGAAATGTGCCTGCAGCTTTGCCTGTTCTTGCCTTTGTAAAACAAATTTAGAGACTTCCAGTAGAGATCATGGCATGTTGCATCCACAAAACCCAGCCTGAATGCTTGAATCATTATCACGACAGACATTTAGCAATGAAGATAAAACATTATTTGCACTTGCAAAGGTAGTTACTGGCTGCATGTAGAGTTAATACGTCTAATGAGTAACCACTGGTGGTTTTTGGAGGACAAGGCAGGTGATTTGGGCTTCAGTGCAAGGTATTAGGTGTGCCTGTATGTTTATATAACACCCAGGAGTGTTTTAATGCCTTGGTGTGTAACTGGTCGTGACATCTCTTAGGAGAGGTGCGTCATGTTGAGCTGCTGAGACATGCCAGATAGAGGTTGAGAGTGACAAATGATGCCAGATGGTGACAGAGTGACAAAAGAAAGAGAGAAAAAGAGGAAGATGAAGTTCTGAGGGACAGAAGGAGAAAATGAAGAATGGAAGATTTGATCTACTGAAAGGCAGCAGCACTTACCTTAGAGATAGGATTAAAAACAAGAGCAGTGGGGGGCTGTAGAGGAAAAGAAGAGATTCAGAATAGGTCTGGTGGTGCTGAAAGCACATGGGATGTGAAGGGGGCTAAGCATAAGATGTTTGTGTTCAGCAGAGATGGCACTAATCAGACAGAATCTCATCTTTGATGGAGATAAGCAGCTCTTTGGCGATGCTGATTGGCTGCACATTCAGATGAAAAATATCGGGGAAGAAATGGGGCTGTATTTGAACTTCTGCATCAAATCCTAGCAGGCAGCTATTTAGCTGGGGCTAAATTGTTGGCAGTCTTTTCACTGAGGCCATGGAGTAGGTTGTAGCTCATGGACATATGTCCCTCCTGTTTAGAAGACCACAGCGTAGTGAAACCAGTGCAACCTGTGCTCTGTTGTAACTAAATGAAGAATGCTGTCAGTCCAGCAGCTTTCTGGAAGAAAGGATGACATCTTTGGTAAGACCTTGTGGGAGTTATTAAATTTTATGGCTTTTTTATTAAACTTGTTAGAAGATCTGCTCCTCCAGACTCTGCAGTTTGTGTGGACTTCCTAAAGCAGAGAAACACCTGGAGAAGGAACAAGCCCCAGAGCCCACATTTGCCACTGATTAAGAAAAGGGCTGCACCAGCATCTGTCTATGGGGTTTTACCAAAACTTGTCCCCAAATGTGCATTGCTGATCATAGGTTGGCAAGCTTACTTACACTGTTGCACTGCAGTTTGGAGCAGAGAGTCTGCATCAAAATAAGCATCTATTTCCTTGTATTATTGCACAGGTATGAAAAAGAGAGATTAAAAGGGGTCACAGGAATGGCACTGCAATGCAAATGCTGTACTACTATGCTTAAAAGAGAAAAGACGTTATTAATAGAAAAAGTTAGATTGGATGAGGCTATATGGCTTCAGCACATTTGCCTGCCATACCTCTGGGTCTGAATTATGCACACTCTTGGATTTCCAACCATGGAAATATCAGCTATTTAAAGAGCAGTAAATGTTTCTTTGAGTATCAAGGATGTTTCATAATTGCTATGTGTTTATTGTAATGCAAAATGATGTTATTAGTTCAGCTGGTTGAAATTTTCTATGTGGAACATTAATCTTCTGAAAAACAAGGCTCTGCAGAAGTTGACTCAGACTGTATGAAGGCAAATAATTATTTTTTGAAGAAAATTATACTTTAAGGAAACAGGAAATATTTATTTTTTCAAATGTCATATTTGTGTGAAAAATATTGCTAGTTTTCCAGGCAGCACATCTTACAGTGTCTACAGTCTGTAAACTGATGATTTGTTTTGCCTAACTGAAGGTAAGGAGTATATTTCTGTTCTGTTCAACGAGGAGTGTATTCAGCCCAAGAAGACTGTCTGGTTACCAATATTTTTATACCCTTATGGTGTTTTCTAAGACATTATCTCTGCAAAGTAAATTGGAAATGCAATTATGCCCCTTTCACTCAGCTCGTCAATAAAACCTTTCTAGGGCCAGTTAGAACTGCCAGATTTCTGTGGTAAATATGGTGTATGCTCAGATTATTTTTTTATATAAGGTGTATGCTCAGAAGTTGTTTCTCAGTGCTGGGAGTCTGGCTACTACCCTGGTCCTATGTCTCCTGGGACTGGAAAGAGAATAAGAGTTTAGGCTTCTCCACCAAGGAATACATTTCTCCGTGTCTGTGTAGCTCATAGGCCTTAACTTGCCATTATGGAATTTGTTTGGTCACCTACATGTATATTCATAAATCGTACCATTCTTTGGAAATAAGAAATCAAAATGGATCATTTCCTTTTTTGTAAGGCAGTAGCTAATTAACTCTGCTTATATGCATGAAAATGATTGTTTCTCAGGGTAACACTTGTTACTCAAAATTAACACAGACTATATACAATTGAAAAAAAGAAAGATTTTTGGATATATATTTTATTTGACAGTGGTTTAGAATATCATACAGTAAACAAGATTTCTGTAAAAGTTAATTTATCCATAGTGGTGCGTTTCATAAAAATAGTTGCTCACTTACAGCCTTTCTGTGACTATTAATACATGGAATTATATTTATAGAGATAGAGCTGTACAGGGTAAATTCACAGCTAACACTACACAGAAATATTATTTGGAATGGGGTTTAGATGATGTGCTGTCTTCACAGGTTATCGATTACAGCCGCATAAAGCAATTACTGCACAAGGAGTAGCTGTGAACTGTGCAAATTAGAGTTTATGCAAGCATAATCTCAACTGTTTTTCAGATTTCATTGTTTGCTTTCTTTATACATAAAAATAAGATACTGGGACGTGCATCTACACTACAGAAGCATTGTCCAAAATCAGATTCAATAAATTAATGGCAAATTATATTGGATTCTAGTTCAGGGGATAAAGATTTATTTTTAAAGATTTATTTTTTTCCCATTAAATAAGAGTTTTATAAACAGCTACATGGACTTGTGCTTTTTTAGAAATTATAAATGGATTTTTCTTTCTAAAAAAAAAAAATTTGAAAGCTGCAAAATCCTTGACTTGAGGCTTTTCAAATAATTGGACAGGAAGAAACATGTCTATAAATTTCGCAGTCCAGTGCAATGTTTGAGACATACAGTAATGTGCTAATTTCTTGGAACAAAGCCAATCTCAATCTAGTTTTTCAGCAGAGCATGTGAGGAACTAAGATTGCTAGTGAACAATAATTTTTAAATACGAATTTTTGACAGTACTTAGCTTTATGATTTTTTTTTAAATTACCAATGTATTATTGCCCAGGATTTTGTTTTAATTTTGACAGACGAATAAGCATATGCACACTTACACAGACACACACGCATCTTTTTGAAACAAGATAATGACTGATTGACTGAACTCGGAGTTATTTCCTGTGAAGGCAGACTGGAATGTTTACCTGGCACTTAAGGCTTGAAATTCAAAACAGACAAGCAAGAAAGATAAAAACAAAAACACAAAAAGAAAAAAAAAATTGAGAAAGGGAAAAAATGATAAAATGGAAACCATTTTCAAAATGGAAATATATTGAATTTACTGAATGAGGACACCAACAACTGTATTTCAGAAACCAGTCTAATTATTGTTTACATGTGCCTGAAAGGCACCTGCTCTGCCAAACTGAGGGGATGAAAGGTGACAGTGTCCTAAATAAATGTGGATGGGTATGAAACAAAGCACTGTTGATAAGTGATGCTATCATCTTCTGCAGGAAGGAAAGGCCTTTCCTTAAGGAAACTGCAGCTTTTTCTCTGTAGCACTCCTCCTTTCTTTGCAAGGGCCTTGCAGACATCTGGGGTTTGAGCCTGACCAATTGATTTGTGTGCTACCTCACAGGACTTGGGGAACCTGTAATAAATCACTTTTGAGAATAATTTGCAAATACAACTCCACCCTAACTCCTTTCCAATGTACAGAAACATGGTTTGTTCACAAAAATGGCAGTAGAAATGGTATCACAGAAACTAATCCACCGGATTCCCCACTCCTCCCGTAGCGCCCAGTGAACTATGCTACAGGGTACCACGTGGACTATCTCGAAGTGTTAACAGTGGAGACGTGTCATGGGTGTACAGTCCCGAGCGATGCTTCAAAGAAACCCTTTAACCCCTGTCTAGATATGTCGAGAACAATTTATTTACAACATTTTAGCTCCATGAAAAGATCCTCTCTCGGTTTCAGCTTGCTCCGTGCAGTTTTATTTAAGGCGATGTTCCAGTTTGTGATTGCTCTAACTTGTTCCAGTTTCTTGATATAAAGTTTGAATGAAATCCAAGTCCTTCATGCAGTGGGAAAAAAATGCTAAAGCTACACTGCACTATCCTTCTCTGATGTACTGTCCTTCATATTGTTTTGGTTTCTTCCATAGCTGCCAAAGTCCCTAAAATGGAACTGGGACTTTAGGGTCGATTTTAAATCTCCGTGTTGACTATATGCTTTTGAACTTATTAGATACTGTGCACATTGTCATGGAATTACACACTAATGTTTTCATTCCTCAATGCTTTGTGTATATGTGTGATAGTTAAAATAAATTAAAACAAACCAATGTGAGACAAAAACTAAGAAGAATGTTCTGCGTCAGTTTGAGACAGTTAGAGGGCAACAGTCCCTTGCTTATCTGCTCATGGCAGAAGTACCAGACTTCAGGACGCTAGGTAGCTTATCTGAGCCAGGGATTTTCCATGGCCCTGGGGAGACCGTTGCCTTTCGAACTGTGGTGTTGGTGCTGCGAGTGCTAATGGAGTGGAGATGTCCCTTCCTGGGGAACTCGCTGGGTTTCCCATCAGGCTCCCTCTGGCTGTGGTCCATATCACTTCCAGGTGAGCTGCAGCGGTTGCTACTGTACGTCTTGGTAGCACCTGTATCGATCTTGACATGGTCAGGTGCTGCAGCTGACTTCTTCTCACTGATGTTTGTGGATCTGTGATCTTCTTTTTTGCTAAGAGATCCTCCTCTCTTGCTTTCTGGCTTCCTCAGCCTCCCAAACTGTTCATCACTGCTGGTTCCAGCACACACGTGCTCTCTTGCACCAGCCTCGATCATAATGCTGTGTCCCACCGCTTTGCTTTCTGAGGTGGGCCTGCCACCATCAGTGGTCTTATTTTTGCTTTCTGAATATCCTTTCCAAGAAGCCTCTTCATGCTTTGACCTGTCTACCTTTTTAGGACTTGCTGACCTTTCTCTTTGTTCTCCTAACCTTTTCTTTTTGTGACCGTTCACCGAAAGCTCCTTTGGTTTCCTTACGTCATGTTCCCTCTTGATATCCCATGTTGGCTCTGGGCTTATCTGGTGAGAAGGGTCAGAGGGTGGGGCTATGTGTGATGAAGATAATGGTGAGATTATGTCTTCGAGGGAAAGAGCTACTTCCGGCAGACCTGGGGAGGTGGCAGAGGGAGCACTCCAGGAGTTTGGTTCGTCTGTTGTAACAACAAAGAGAAGAGAGTTAAGGGCATATTCAGCAACACAGGGTGTGTATTGCACATGCACATGTATTCTGAGCAACACTGATACCCAAACCATATACCAGACTTAAACCCCTCTGCTTCAGGTGAGGTGAAACTCCCAGTGGAGTCAATAGGGAGGAAAACAAAAATAATCTCTCCACCAAAAAAAAAAAGTTCAGGAGAAGCAAGAAGCTCATAACTGCAAATGCTGAAAACCCTGGTCTTTTTTTTCCACACAGGTTCTGCTTTCCTCTGCCTATGTTAAATTATTCTTAAAATAATAAAGGCACGTGCTCATGAAACCAAATTGCCTCTTTTGTAGCTCTATAATGGATTTCTTAGCTGGGCAATATCAGCGCTGTCTCTGAGGACAAATGAGAAAGACTATCTGCCATCTATTAAACATGTCCCTACAAGCATATAATAGTTGACAAGAATTTGTAGCTGAGATAAGGTCATCATTGAATTCTGTCTCATATTTTTTCTAAACAGATATAATATTGCAGTGTTTATGGCCCCACAATTCTTACAGGGTACTTACAAAGCTCTGCCTTTATATCACAGCGTCAGCCGCTGAGTCTCCTGGTTGTGCATTTTGAATTTCCCCTGGTTACTTAGCCTCAACACAAAATGGTTGGATTGTGCAGATCCTGTTTAATTTCAATAAATAGACATCTCCTTTGCTGAATTGCAATGATTTTCCCAATCCATTGGTAAAACCCGGAATATTCTGAGATGCCTTTCTAATGCATATACATCCTAATTTCTTTTGATTAACATTCTGGTAGACAATGAATCCATCATGATTAATGACAGCATGACTCCTATTCTTACCTATCTACATAGAGGTTAGAGAAATCACTGAACTTGGCTTATGTCATTCTCTGTTTAGCACCATTGCCTGTCTTTGAACGGTATGAGCAATAATCTGTCAGAGATAAAGGACTATCACAGGAATCCATGGAAACGAGGTGGAACTTTTGGCAAGAGTTGCATATTTCATGTGGGACAAAATGTAACCTTCTAGCTAAAAAAACAAGCATGGACTTCTGCAGGTCAGGACTAGTATCTCTCAGTGATATCAACTGCCCTTTGAAAGGTTACGTGTATTTTTCTCAGTGTTACAGCTGCCTTCAAATTATCATGAGGATGCCCATCTTGAAAAATAGAATGGGTTTTACTGCCCAGCCTGGGATCTGCAGCTTGCTTGACTAAAATGGCACTTTAAAGTTAATAGTTGGATTGAGTAATTGCTGTCTTGCAGATAAAAATAGGAGAGACAATAGTGAGGTGGGTGACGTAAAGGGAAGGAGCAGCACTGTTAGCTGAGGAGCTATTTATTTTCCCAGATGGTATTTGTCATATGCTTTTGCATAATGAGCATATGTGTGGAGAGGATTAGCATTTGAGAGGGGTAGAAAGTACAAGTTCTGTGCAAGACAAATAAACACTGAGCTGAGAATCTAAATGGGCTGAGGGTCTCAACTGAATTTAAAAAAAAAAATCACACTTTCTTACCCTCCAGTTAAGGCTGAGTAATGTACCATCTGCTCCCTGCTTGGCACTTGAGCAAGAAAAAGATAAAAGGAAGGCTCATGCATGTAGAGTGATCAACTCCTAAGAGTTTGCCTACAGAAAGCATTGACTTTGATGGGCTTGTTCTTTACTTCTGCTCTTCAGCACCACTACCCTGGTACAAGCCCACAGCCTGTGCCCTATGGGGGAGGTGCAGACCCCACCCTGGCTCTTTTTCGATCTGAAATCCAGGGGATCCCATTCTGTTTAACACTTGAATCAGGAACTGTGCATGGGGCTCAAGTCACTAAAACTATCCTGGGTTTCAGCATAAAGCTGCCTGCATGCACCAGCAAGGTACCTGAGTCAGCTCTGAAGAAGCCACCCTGAGCTTCAGAAAATTAAGTTAGTACTTTTCATGACGTTGACACTCGTCCAGAGGGTAGAGGTGGTGCTGAGGGTTGGCCTGACCGATAAATTGTCTTAATTACAGTCTTATTTCCCAGTTGTCCGTGAGATGTTGTTTTTCACTGAGTGGCAGTGAAGAGTAGTGGGCCATTATCCAATCTTGTGCTAGGTTTTGAGAGCTTCTGATTACAGAAATAGCTTGTGACTTTGGGTAGTATCAGCTGTACATCAGCAAAAACACCAAATGGCCTGGAGCAGTGGGAAGCTTTCAGGTAACAAGATTACCTCTGCGGAAAATGTGCCACTATGCTCAAATCAGCTGTTCCTCCTCAAGGAGGACAAGCCAGAGGGCCACCATTCAGAAGAATGGTGGAAAAAACACCTCTTGTGGCTCCTCTGAGGCATGAAGGACAATATGGTACCAGTTATTTCTGGGATGCTCAGGGGAAGAGACCTGGGAGTGAGTGGCCTGATATTTTATTCCCTAGAGATGAGAGAACTGATTTATTAATGGACTGTCCCCATAGACAAGTTTCTTTTTTTTTCTTTTATTTTCTTTTTTTAAAGGGGGCAGAAAAACAACCAAATGTTGCAGTGAGAAATCGTAGCAGGTTACAGTGTACTTCAACAAAAGTGAAGCAGTGTATCTCTTACATATAGTGATATATAAATATAGGCGTCTGTAAACTAGGATATGCCATATTATACACATTACTGGATCTTATCTCTCTCCCAGAAAACCCTAAAAAAAGGACAACTTGGCCAACTAAACAAGAAAACTTGTAGCCACAGCTTTAAGAAAGTTTGGCTGTAGGAGAATCCAGGTGGATCACTGGCTGCAGTATGTTTAAAATAGTCTGTATTTCCAGTGGTTGGGGAAAAAAATTGAAATAAAATGATCATTTATATTCTGTGGCAATACAACACTTGCAAGTAAGAACCAAATGATGTTCTTTAAGGTTTAAGTACCATCCATCTGACACAGCCAAACCCAACCTAACCTGCTTTTTCTTTCAAATGAAACAACATTATGTAGAAAGTCATCCTCAGCCTTAGTAGAAGTTAATGTCAATAAGCCATTGTTGCAATATGTCACTCGTAGTGAGGAGAATACTGATGTGAGGGTATTGTAAACGACTTCCCTCTAATGTTTGAACATTATGGGAAAATATAAAAATTACCAGAGTAGCACAAAGTGCCGTAATATAAGTAATTTGTTGCTCAAAAGAAAAACCTTTTAAAGAGCTGTGTTCAAGCCATAAGGGTTCATTTGGACTTGTTCAACCAGCACTAAAATGATTGCTTTTCCATAACTAATACAAATAGGAGAAAAATGCAAAATGTTATCCTGCAGAGCAGCTGAACTAATAATTTCTCTTTATGCTTATACTCAGGTTCTAGCTGCATTATGGAAAGGTTATTAATATTTCAGAATATTTTTTCTGTTGATCTAAAGTTTTTTATAAAACCTCTGTGTTAATTGTGAACATAACCTACTTTTACTGCCTGTTATTCCAACATATCTCAAAGCATTTTGTAAACATTCTAAACCAGAGACAGAGCACCAATTTTACTTTTTTCTCCTTTCACCCCTGGGAGGAACTGTTTAATAGAGCATGAACTACTAATGCCCAGAAAACTTGCAAGCATATGAGAAGGATATCACATTCAGTTGAAACTGCTGGGGAGATTTAGGGACAATGTAGTTTTAAATTTGTTTCTGACTTTGTCACCATGGATAACATCCTTATTGTGAGAGAAATTGTTTTTCAAAGGTATACATCTCACTGAAGGCTAATAGATGCCTTCCTCCCTTCTTTGAAGGGAGAAAATCTCCCTTGACCTACTAATTTAGACAAGACAAACGAGCTGGGAGCAGAACCATAATCTGTCACTGTGATGGCATTTCATTTGGTGTAATTTAGTAGGTGTTTTCTGGGTGGTTTTTAGTTTCCACAAGCTACTGTCATGCAGGTTGGTGGCACTTCTCCATGGGATGTGTAAGAATGACTCACCTATGACCTGGTTTGCATAACTCCCAGGCAAGGAGTAAATTGCTAACTAAGAGACGCCACAGACACAAGATCTTGAGTGTGTGGGAGGACAAGTAGGAGATGAACACAGCCATTTTGGAGGAAGAGTGACAAGGGGAAAACACCAGGAGCAGCAGTTTTCCATCTAAAGGTTTTTTTGTTTGAGGTAGAACTGCCACATACATGAATTATTTGTTTTGCTATGTCAGCTTACACATGTTCAATGGAGTGGAAATGAGGGCACTACTCTCATGTGTCTATTTGCTACTCTCTTAACTAAAGCCCACTCTTCTCCCTGGATTCAGTGCTTGCTGATGTCTTATGTCTGAACCACTAACAAAAGAAACCTGCCTTTACTGCTAATGGAGAAGAGAGCTCTGCCCATCTTAATTTCTGAGCGTTGCCTAGGTACTAAGTCAGAGAAAAAAGCTCAGGCTCCTGATAAGTTTATTTAACTTTCTGCATTATTATATTTTCCTTACAGGTTGCCTTTCTAAGATTCTGTCAAGTCTAGTCTTGCTGTGCTTATCTACTCTGTCAGGATCTCAGGTCAAAAGAGGTTGGAGCCCTGATTTGTGGATAGGTTTTCCCCTAACATCAAAATATTTCAAATAATTGCTTGGTAGTTTATCAAGGATGTGTGATTTTTCATTTGATATAATTATCAATAAACTATTAATATTAATTTATTGAATATTTCATAGTAATGTGAAGAGTAAAAATTATATCACATTTTATTACTTATGTACAAAATCTCTGTCTTTTTAATTTTCAAATTATGTGAATAATGTACAATATATTAAAGCTTTGAATGCTTTCATTAGTCTGAATGAAATGTTTTCTGCAATGTCTAAGCAGCTGTTCTCATATCTTCCCAGAATTATTTTCCTAGGGAATCAAAGAGATTTTGATTAAATAAAAAATATTATGCTTTATTCCCCCCCCCCACCCCGCCCCATTTTTTGTCTGAAATTATGGATTGCCAGGAGGTAGCAAACAGTTCTTACAGATGCTGCTAATAAAAAAAAATGGGACAAATTGTCCCCTGGTGAGTATCCACTAATGTTGGCAGTGCTACACCAGGAATGCATTTGGCTCTTTCTCATTATAGCTTGACATGTCTTTGATATTCCTGATTGCATTGGTCTCCTGCAGCTTTTCTTTAACACTCTCTGAGGAGGGATATTTCAGGATATGTAAAGAATCTTTAATCTTTTATCCTGGAACTTCCACAACCTAGACATACAGCACCCTTTGTCTCATGAAATAAATGATTCTCTAAGGTGTTGATGGTTAGAAAAACCCTTCGTACTTTCTGTCCAGCTATCAGCTTTATGGAAATGTGACACTATATGCCACGCTTTCCCCCAGCCTCTCCCAGAAAGTGAGTTGGCAATGGGCTCTGCCCCCACCTTACAGGCTGCCTGTACTTCTGACTATAAACTTGCACTTCTTGTTAATTATTCAATATGCTATGCAAATGTTTTCTCACAAATTGCACTTTGCTTAGCTTAAAATGACACTTTACCTGTCTCCCCTTTCACTGAACTAATCCCCATTCAGATCCCTGTACACCAATAGCTCTGGAAGCAAACATCAATGGATTTAGGCACCTTCTGCTGTGATATGGTCCTTTGTTTGGTCAGTCAGTGTGGACACATCCAGGTGGGATAGTCTTTCCATCATTAGCACTGCTCCTATGGTTTTCTAAGCTATGATGGTAGTGTACTATGGGTGCAAAGTGATAATTCTATGTACAGAAATGACACACATTCCAAATACATTTACAAAAATAAATCCAGGTGGTATTCAGTTTTTTTAGTATATGAACTACTTCTGCTTTCCCTCACATGCAGTTAAGTGATCCGTTTAGTATTTTGAAGTCTTGTTTCTGATGCAATGAAAATCTAATTTAATTCATTGCTATCTTAATGTAACCCCATTCATTATACTGCTTGCCTGTTTGTACTCAGTAGACTGGTGACTCATGGAGACTCTGGATGTTTAGAGAAGTTTATAATTGTGACTTTAAATGTAGCTTTGCTCAAGAGTGGAATCTTTCTGCTTTCTAGTAATTTGGGTTTTTTTGTCTTGGCACATTTGTTTTTGCAAGGTTTGAGGATGGTTGGTCAAGGTAACCAGAGTTAGTTAACAAAGCCATGAAAGATTTAATAATGGCCAGTCTTCACGAACGAAGATTTGGGGAAAGGTTTTTTTACCTTTCCAGCCTGCGCAATGGATTTTTTAGGTGAGACACAGCCTGCGCTGAACTGAGCCCACCCTTTAATCCTAAGGTTCATCTGCCGGGGCCAAGCAAGCTTGGACAATGGCAGTGAAGTCCTCAGGACGTAGGTTTGTTTAGAGTGACCTTCTCATAGATGGATGGCCTCACAGGGCTAACGGGCTCCATCTGCCCGGGGGACTGGCTGGGATTCGAACCTGGGTCGCAGAGGTGAGAGTCCTGCATGCTAACCACTAGGCCACCAGGGGTCCCTAGCCATGAAAGATTACAGGAAAACAAACATGCATCTCAGTCCCAACATCTTTTAAATTTTGTGCTCAGCATTTTCACAAAAGTGGAATGATTCATTAAGAAAGACTGATATTTGGAGTATGAAACAATGCCAGACCTAGTCTTTCTGTCACCAAAGTCTTTATGCATTTTTATTTTTGTCACTGGTCTAATACTGGAAGAGATGGGCACCACAACTACTATTGGTGGCATGGCTTGGCTTCTACAGATGTCCACAAGCACTGAAGAGATGTCACTGCAAATGATGTTTAATTTTACATCCAGAAAATTCAGTCATTGACCTATTCCAACATTGGGAAGCACAGCTCTACATCCTGCTTGGCTCAGTTCCCAGTGCCATTGATACTCTGATGCCCTACTTCTTTTCATGTTACTGATCATTACTGATGAGCAACAGTTTAGTTTCTTTGGGTTCATTATATCCATTTTCCATTGCATACTTTACCTAATTATTAAATGGAAGATGCTCTAAATATTTTTACAACAGATATGGTCCTTACACAGAGTCCTCGCAAGGGCCATCTGATGAGGCTTTGAACGGTCTCATCTCAGGTAAAATTCACTTTTATCAGGTAAAATTCACTTTTATCACCTTTTCTATACTTGGCATAGATGTTTTTTAGAGAAATGCTTTCATGTTCAGAGATCTAATTTGAGAATTACTGCAACAATTCAGAAAGAGCAGATTGTTAGCTATGCTTGGAAGACCAAATCTACAGAAGCTCAGGAGATATTGCTTGGTTTTGGAGCTAAGGGAACAGAGAGAAAGGGAAAATTTAAACTTGGGGCAGAGAAAGCAAAACTGTATTCTGTAAGGAAAAAAATTTAGAAATCCTTTAGAAAAATGTGGAATGAAACAAGAAAGCTACACACATTGATTTGTGTTTGCTTTACTCTGCAGCAAGCACTATGGATGAAAGCACTTTTCAATTTTTTATGTAACATATTCTTTAAATATGGTTAACAAAGAAACACGGGAAGTGATTGATCTGACTTGGAGAGTTCCTATTCTTATTCTGCACCGGCTTTGATCCTACATTATTATACCCAGGACATTCTCAGTAAATTCCTTTCCCTGAGTTACTTCTTTAATTATGGCACTGCTTCATCAGTATTTTACTGTCCCTCCCACTTGAGATAATAATTTAATTGCCTCACAGAGTCATAGAGAGGTGTCTCAAAAGACCTCTGGAAATAGATGTGGGTCTTCTGTTGAACATGTACACAACCAGTGTTGGGAAGCCCTTTTGGAGGCTGTGAATCAAAGCCGAGTGGATGAACACAAAGATCTGTGCCCATGACCCCACATCAGGCCCTTTTTAGCAAACACAGGCCACTGCAAGTAAGTGGCCTGAGACATTTCAGCCTAATACAGGAGACAGCTAATGAATTCAGAAGCACTCAAGTTTCTGCCCTGGAGAGCAGTGGACTGGATGTCTCCAGGACTTGGGGTGCTGCTTTAGCCTTTTCCCTGCAGCTGGGCCACAAAGCATCATCCAGGAGTTGCATTCTGGGATAGTGGAGAGGGAAGGGCAGAGGCAGGACCAACTGCAAATCCCTCCATGGACAAAGCTTGCCTTCACCTCATTAATGGTTGGAATACCAGCTTTTTTGTGTTACTCTGCCACTGTTCACTGCTTAAAAATAAATCACATCCATAAGCAATTTCCTTTGATTTTGTAATAGCATCCAAGCTCTACATCATTTGGATCTCTCCAACAACATCAGTTACACCTTACAACAGGGTTGAGATTTAACACTGCCCTTGCAATAGCAAGAATGGAAAAAGGTAATTTTTCTATGCAGAGAAAAGTTAGCCAAAGCACAGAATGGGAGAGGGGAAAAAATAAAGAGACACACTTACAAACGGGTTGTGTTTCAGAAACAGGTAAATTAATTTAGTGAATGAGTTTACTAATTTACTGTAATAGTCTTCTGGCTGTGAATCTTAAGGCCAGATGATTATGAGTACACATTCTCATTCCAAGATCCAGTTTAGTTTATTCAATAGATATGGATATAGTAAACAATCCTATCCTTTAAATATTTAAATCATCATGATCAGTTATCTGAGTGAATTTGGCAAATTTAATTTTTCCTTGAATCAAGTTAATCTATCTGCATAAATATTGCAGGATTACTCAGTAATATTGAAGAAGCTGAAATGAAGAGCTGCAGCCTGTACAGTGCTTTTATCCCCCCCTGCAAGTTCCTCACTGCAGTGGGAATGTTAAGTCTGTGGACAACTTAAGTGCTAGTCTTGAGTGATGCTGCCCTAACCACACATTATCATTCACTAGGTTCTTGTGACCACTAGGTGGTTTGGTAACCTTTTTGAAGTGCTGAGCATCTCACATATTTATCAGATCACAGCTATTCTGGTAAAAGAAACTCATCCTTTCAGTAAAGAAGGTTTCATTTTTTTCTGTGTGGTCAGCCAGTAGAGTAGAACTGCAGAAACCTCAGCAGTTCTCTTCCAGAGCCATGCTGGAGCTGGAAAATCTACATGGGAAGTTAGTGTATAATTAAAAAAGATAATGACTTTAAAATTACTTTTTATTAATAGAATTAAGCCACATTAAGTCATAAAAGGTGTTCATAAATATGTTAATAGGATGTGTGGTATTAATGAAAAACATTCTACAGAGACTGAATAATTTAAGAGTTGGATATTACACATATAATTAAACTTAAATATTAAAATTATTAATTATCACGGCTAAAATGGGTGTTAACAGTAGGCATCATAATCTGTCAGGTCAATAAATAGCTGTCACTACTAAAAGTATGTAGATAATATATAAAATTTACTTAATAAGTGAGGAAGTCAGAGCCTTTTGACTGTATATGAAATGTCCCTAGACAGTTGTTTCTGGCAGACACCCAACCTGGTTTGAACTCAGGCACAAAACTCATGAATCAGTAGTCCTGTTCTGCTTAGGGTAGAAGCTGTAGAAGTAGTTTAGGGCCTCTAGGCAGTGAAGGTGCAGAGCTGACCCTGGGACCACACTTGCTGTCGGGGCTGTTGTGGTATCTGATATCTCTGGGACTCTGAGACAAATTTATCTGAGAACTGAATAATGAGATGGAAGTGCACAAATAAATGAATGTCACATTGCAATATTCAGCTCCTAATGAGTAAACACAAACTACATGGTGTTAGAAAACCCAGATGTTCAAAATTCTGGGTTGCATATGTGTTGCTGTTGCTCAACAAAATACAGCATGCTCTATGGTTGTGTTTGTTAAGCATCAAATGGAGAATCACAGTTACTTCATACTGTCAAAGTAAAAAAAATATGCATTTTGTTTCCTAAGGGTTTTTTCCCAAGCTAGGAGTAACAAGCAATGAGAAATCTGACAGAGGCCATGACCTCTGCTAACCTTTCCCTGCAACTGGGCCACAAAGCATCATCCAGGAGTTGCACTCTGGGATGGTGGAGTGAGAAGGGCAGAGGCAGGAGCAATTGCAAATCTCCATGGACAAAGCTTGCCTTCACCTCACTAATGCTTGGAATAACAGCTTTTTTGTGACACTCTCTGTGTGATCATTTAGACTCATCATATTTTTGATGCCAATGACAAGAAGTCATGAGAGGCCCTGTTAGTTTAATTTAGTCTTGGGCATCACAGCATCAGGCTACTGGCAAGGCTTTTCTGATACATCTTGATTGGATGGTACAGGAATATGGCTTGTGCCTTCATATTGTTCCCTTCGATTCATAGCTTTCTGTGGCAAGGATACCACCACTGATATGGAGGGAAGCTAACTATGTTTAAGAACAAGTTGCAGTGATGAAGTCTTACTATAAACTGGGGGCTTGAGGCAAATGCGAGGGACTGCGAAATGAGCAGCAGGAGAGGGATTTTCTGGGATATTATGCTGCAACAGAAGACTGAACTTAATCCTATGGCAAGCTGCAAAGACACAAAAAGTGTTACCGAATTCCTGTTTTCCCTATTTATCTGGATTACAGGAAGAAAGGAAAAAACTGATGCTGTGGAGACAGAGGGATGGTTATTTTCTTTCAGGTCCTGTATTATCTTCTTGTATTGTCAGCTGGATGGAAATACAGGAAGCCATGAAAGAAATGTTAGAAAAAGATTTGTGGGTGGGACTTTCCCCTTCATTGGCTGGTAAGTCTGCTTGCCACTTTATGTGAGCAAAACCAGGGATAATATTTGTTCATCTGTTTTATTCACTGGAGTTTAGCTGTAATTATCTACACTTTACACCATATTAGTAAATCTACTCCAGAATATTATATTATACTATAATAATTAAGCCTTAGTAATAAGAGAACTTGCTCAACAGCCTTATTATTAAATCTTTGCTCAGATGTGGGGGGACACTGCCAATTTTGGTGTGGATTATAATGAGTGTGGATTAGTGAGGTTCTGCTTTAATAATAATACTGAGTAGTCGACTAGGAATTTTAATCTTTAAAGTGCTTCTCAAGCATTAAATAATTAATCCCCATAACACTCCCATGAGATAGGTGGGTAAATATTACTATCCCTGTTATGCAGATGGGGGAAGCCTGGGTTAGAGTATTCAGATAGACTGGCCAAAGCCACTGGGAGGGTAATTGCTATAGAATGTTTAGGACTATGGAAAGGACACAGTATTTTTGCATTTAAAAAGTAAGGAAAAGGTATTGATTTTCTGGAAGCTCAAAAACATTACTCCAAAACTGAAAATGTCTTCCCAAGTGTCCCTCTTTTTTTCAAAACTGTGTTTTCTATTTCTATATCAAGAGATACCTACGTAAAAGTTCTACATATCTTTTAAAATAGAAATTTGCTATAAGATACAAATAACTATAGGCACCAACATATACATACACATCCACTGTTATTTAATAGAAGCATGTTCTGTTTTTCTGCCAGCTGCTACATATCTATTAAATACTAAAGACATGTTTGTTAAGCAGGTTTTAATATTCAATTTTGCCCTTGAATAGTTTTTACCCATAGCAATAAAACATTGTAGAACCTTTGGGAGCCCGTATTCAAATTGCCTGATGGTTGTAGACCAATTTTATTAACCAGTATATTGGTTCATTTAGTTATGGTGTTGTTTTTTTTTTAACACACCACAGGTTCCTGAAATTAAGTTGGTATTGCTAGAAATAAGAAGGTGGTATTGGAAATGCAGCAGGAATATGAATGAATGTTTGCAGTTCCACCAAGGTGGTCACAGACAGAAAGGGCACTTTTCCAAAATGACTATCGATTTTTACACTGACATCAGATGAATGATATACAGGGTAGTTCAAGTTTCGAATAACACCCAATCTCAGCTCTAGAGATTTATAAAATGAGCATTAAAAATAGGATGAATGGGATTATCTGATCAGTACTCTGAAAAGGCAGGAGTATCTTCAAAGCACAGGCCAAGATGCTTTAGCCATTTATTAAACAAACATAAAAGCTTCAGACATTCTAATGGAGTAAAAGAAACAGAAAAATGCATCAGACTGCAGACTGGAGATTTCTGAAGGATATAACTATATTCAAACAATAAAACCACAGTATAAAATCCTAATTTTTAATCTATTTTTTTTCCTATATAAATGCAGCGGTCACTGGTAAGGGCTACCAAACCCATGGTGCAAGGAAGCACAGGCAAGTATCACTTGATCTGCATGTACCTTCCAAACTACCTGCATCTCTCCTGTGCAATACCTAAGTTCAAGTAAGCCTGCTGATCATCTTCCAGAAGTGATTATTTATACAAAATGGAACAATTCCTTTGGGTGAAACATGGACTCATAATGGACTGCACTACGATGTTATGGTAGGGTCTCTCCTAAGGCATACTAGACTGGTCAATATATCTGTTCTGCATCAGGAAATTTGACTCCTTGCTCAGTGATCTAATGAATTGACCACATTTTTGGTTGGGATAAACCCCATCAAGACAGGATCTTTAGGAAAATCCTTCCCCTCCAAACTCTTTCATTAAAAACACAGGAAATGGAAACATTTTATAACAAACATATTTTCATTTGACATGACATTGTTTTTTTATCAATCAAGTATTTCAGTTTTGATGTTGAGCAGAACTAAAGTGCTTTTGACTTCCTGGGTACATTTTACTGAGAAAAAATTTCTGTTGTAACACTTTCTGCCAAATAAATAATGAGAACCATTCACAGCTGTGTGACTGTGCAAAATAACTTTAGCTATATTTATAGAGGATTTACATTTCTACTTATTTTAGGAAAAAGACTTATTTCCTGTGTACGTTGTGCTACAGGAGGACAAATAAAGATGATGCCCAGAAAGTTGTGGTTATAAACACATAGAACTTGTGCTGGAACTGCAGTTCATTGAGTTGACAACTGGGACTTGCAAAATGGCCCTAATGTCAGCCTGGTTATCCAACCTCACAATCTCTCTGAGCTACATTTAGTGAAGAACAAAGCAGAGGTAAGGTGAGAATACAAGGAATGGTGCAATTCACACTTCTACCCTTTGTGGCTGTGAGGTCTTTGATGGTGACATACACACTTGAACTACATGGGTACATTTCCAAACAGCCTTATATGTACCCAGCTCTGCAGCAGTAAAGTATAGGCAGGTGTCTGTGTTCAAAAAATTCTTATTTATAGACACAGATTAAGCTCTAACTGGAAACACATGCAAGCAATTGACCACATTATCTGGATTTGCACGCACAAGACTGAAAACTTAAAGCACAACTTCCTGCCTGGGTTCTGGGGCAGGAATTCTATGGGCATCACACTGGGGGAGCTGCTTGAAGCTCAAAGGCTGGAAGAACATCTTTGGGTAAAACTCCTTTTCTATTTTCAATCTGTCTAGTTCAACATGTAAGACTGTCCTTATAATTGTAGCAAATATACTACATTGTGCAAGTCAGCAGCACACAGAGCTGAATCCATCTGAACACCTGTGTTTTCTGTGATGACAGCAATCAATAAGAAAATAGAAAAAATAGATTTTCCTTTTCCTTTACTTTCCAGGTATCATATCTGGGCCATGACTCTGTATTACAAATTAGATATATCTGAACAATCCGTGCAGTTGGATCTGATTCTGTGAAGAAAATGGCTTGAAATCAAGAGCAAAGTGCTTTGTGTGAATTCAGCATAACCATGGCGTTTAATAAATGAGTGTTGCCTTACAGCATGTTCCAAAAAGTCTTCACTTTCACATTAGCTATTTCTTCAAGAGGCTGCATATAAATATTGTTTGAGATCAGCATCTAATTTCCACTTCCATATTACTAATACTTTTTCAAGCCAAGTGCCATAAAGACGGGGAAAATTATGGTTTGATTCTCAAAAGGTTAAGATTTTCTACCTGAAAAGTCATATTAAGAGGATAAATTTTTGTCATGAGAAAAAGTGTATATATAGCAGACCTATGGCTGTGTTCCTTACACTAGCAGCAGTGTAACATGAAGAACTCATTATTTAGGATATTAAAAGACACTTGTAGAATTCATAGCTGCTTTGATGTCCAAGATAATCAGTTATGAAAGAAAAGCTGAATACTGCAGAAACTATTAAGTGAGCTAACATGTCAGAAAAAGTTGGAAAATACTCAATTAACAGTTGTGAGAAACAAAAGCGTATTAGAAAGATAATATACATGCAGAGTTTACAAACCGTGTCTTTAGGGTGGCCCAATAAGTAGAAATATGGGGACCCATGCTTGTCACTTTTCATGCACATGGAGAGACTGGAAGGTACCATTCCTAAAGGAAGGGGAGGAACAGCCTAGGACCAATCATTAGAATTAACAGAACCAGTGACATAAAGACATTTTACTATTGTTAGAGCAGAGAATTCTTAGTAAGTTTAGAACTGAGTAAAAAGCTTATATGTAACAGGAAAGAAGTATTTCTGTAAAGCTAAGACAAATAAGCATGCTGTAAGTCTAAATATTAGTGGATTACTGAAACTACTGTACATACATATTTCAGGACATAGATTCACCTGGACTATAGATATAGAGTACATCTTGAGGTGCTTCCTGAAGGAGTCATAACAAATCAAAAGCAAAGGGTTTAATGTATTTAAGAACTGTGCCAATTTATTTGTATGAAAAATCCTTGTATTGGTATCAACTCTGACATTTTTTGGTTTTGTTGATGGGGTAGCACTGAAACAGGAGATAACAGTTTCTTCAAGGCCCTTCAGAAATGACTTACTGCTAAGTAACTTGTACCTTTTATCTGTTAACCAGCAATTTGTGTATGCTGAAACTTTACTTCTCACATACAAAACTCTTCCTGCCTTAAATAGACAAAACTGAATCTAAACTCTAGTTCTGTAAAATCACCTGAGTCTCATGAACCCATGGGATGAGTTGTGTACATAATTTAGCATTGTGTGAAGCAACAGAGACTCCAAAAATACACAATTCAACCCCAGGACCTGTCTTCTAACAAAGCCAAACAAAGCAGGGGGAGAGAGGAAAAGGGACCATTGTTGTGTAAATCCATAAAGCACCAACCATCACCACGACACAGATTCCTTGTTCACCAAACCTCAAGGATTCCAGTTCTCATGACTCTGTGCGTTTTAAGCATCACATCATGAGCTAGCACACTCAGGGCCAGATCCATACTTCAACACAGGACAATGGAAAAGTTTTCCAAAATCTCAATGTGAATGGTCTGGAGTGTCTAAAATCCTGCTTCCTGCAGGAGCTCTTAAGCAACTTAAAACAGAGTGGAACTTGAGTAGAAACCTGATATCAAACCTGATAAGATGATTTTGTAGTCCCAAAAGTAGGAAGATGTTCCTCACAGGTGAAATTCAGTGTTTTCTGCTCCCTCCACAGTGCCAGACAGAAAGCATCCGGGGCAGGGAGGAGGGATGGAGTCCATCTACAAGTGCTAACTGTGCCTCAGCCTTCACCTTTTTACCCTGTTTGCAGTCATTTGATTATAGACTCGTTGCTTTCAGATACTTCTAGGTACTTATATATTTTCATGTAGCAGTGAGTAATGAAAATTCCAGTCAGGAAAGGCCAGGAGCAGTAAGCCAGAAGAAGCAAGCTGCCAGGACTGCTGGGATGGAGAATGAAACATCCCAGGCTTTCCTAGGTACCTTCCTCCAAAGGTATTTAGAGAAAACAGTAATTGTTCTGAGAGAAAACTGTAGTTCTCTGGGGCTGATTAGAGGTAACCTGCCTCTTGCAAAACTCACTGCTGGGTAGACAGACTGATTTGTCAGTTTTACTTCCTTTTTAATATTACTATTTTGGGATTTTGTGAACAGTTTTCTCTCATTTTGCTTTTAGGGATGGCACTTCATCCCAGTGTTTGGCTATACAAACACATGTTCTTCTCATGTTAGCTATGGCTAAAGCCTGAAATAAAAGAGCATCTGTATTTAGGCTCTCACAGTGTGGACAGATTTTTGCAAGTGCTGCACACCCAGTAGCTCCTGTTGAAAGTCAGTAACGTCTTAGGTAGGTGCATACCCAGGGAATTAGGCAGCCATTGGAAGGAAAGTCTTGGTCTGTCATTTCATTCAAATATTTTTTAATGCCTGTCTGAGAAGTGCTCACTGCTACAGGGATGACTGTGAGTTTTGTGTCCTGTGACATGTATGAAACCTCACACTCTCTCCAGCCAGACTTCTCAGGCATTATGTGTGTTTCAGGATCAGGATTCCCAGTACTCCTAGTCTTCCTTGCACAGTAATGTGATTTCTTACTATGACTTGGTTCTCTGGAGAACACAGCTGGCAGACTATTTGCTATGAAACATGATGCTGATGTTCTCTGGGTTTGGATGAGCTGCAATAATTCACCTTCAGTGGAAGCACAGTTCCTCTGGCTATCCCTACCCTCAGCAAACACGTTCTGAGATGCTGGGTGATAAAACAGCTGTTTTCTAACCTTCTTTTGTTGCACCCTGCGGTGAAGTCAGTGATTGTTTTGGAGCATTAATCATACGTGTGCTCCTTCCCTTACATTCTGATGATACCATACATGCTACAAGGGGATTTCTACCTCTGAAGTGCTCTGGGATCTCTGGCATTTGTTTTCAAGCAAAATCAGCAGTTGTAGTGAAGGTAAATTATGCATTTGCAGCACACTATTTCTTACCCTAGTTTGGAATAGTGCTTCAGCTCAGCCAGAACTTTCCAAGATGTACTTGTAGGGACAGATTTCCAGGCATTATAAGCTGACATAACTCATTCAGGAGACTTACACCCTCCCGGGAGCTTGTTCTTTGTTTCTTCCCTGTGTGCTTTCTTCTTTTCAATACACGTGCTTTTCTTTCACAGATCACTTTCTTACCGTTGATGATTTTCCCTTAACAATGCATTTACTGATGTCAATCACATCATCATTCAAACACTGATATTTCTTGCACTTAAATATATACCAGCATATTTTGTACTAACAGAAACATTGCACTGAAATTTAAAAGCATTGACTGTATTGTACAGGGAAAATCAAGAAGCTGGAGACTGAAAGATGATAATGTGATGTTTTGGGCTAGTTGGTTTAGGTAGCTCTAGGCAAGCTTTCCTCTTTTTAATGCTGTGCATCTAAATGCTGCTGCTGTTGGAAAGATCTTTAAGCAGCATTACTACAACTGACTTGGGAAGTCCCTGACCATTTTGCTTGTCAGACACTGAGAGAGAATATCCAGGAGAGGACCCTGCTACACTCACACTGTTATTACATTTCTCTCTAGGCTTCTGCTACACACCACCATTGCAGTCCTGTTACTAGCTCAGTCCTCCAGCCTTGCATTTTTATGCTCAACTAAGTATTATTTCCCACTGATGGTCTCCAGAGCTGGACCCTAATGAGAATAAGAAATATTTCTGACATGTTCTTGCTAAAAAAAAAAAAAAAAGCTGATTTTTTCAGTAAAAAGAGCTCCAATTAGTTGTATTACATCTCAACTGTGAAATTCTGATGGAAAGAAGAGAGAGCTACTAAATACTGACTAGTCCATGTGCTGTTCTCAGAACCATTTTATCCTCAAACTTCCTTAACATTTTATGTCACAATCTTCTCTGCATTTGGTTTTCCATTATCGGGAAAGGGTGTTCTTTCTGGGGGTCTCTGACAGATGTTCTTTGCAGCATAATGACTCACCCTTGAGATATGACCTTCTTGAGATGTGGCCCCTCCAGTTTTAATCATTTCTGCTGGTTAATTTCTGTTTTTAACTTAAAATTAAAGCAGGCTGCTGTTGGATTTTAGGAGCACCTTGTTCTTAGAGTATTTCTCATAGCTTTGGGAAATGACCAAGGGAGGACTTCAATGTCTGAAGTAACTCCTGCACACTTTTTCAGTGCAGTAGGACAAAGAACTTTCAAGCAGAGCTAGTTAGTTCTCCCATTTGGAGCTGTAAGCTAGGGATGCAGCTAGGAAGATGGTCTGATTAAATGGCACTTCTTTGGAGTAACTTCTATTTTTCAGTATTCTGCATTTTTACTCAACTAATGCCAAGTATTCCAAATGCCTTTCCAAATGGTGAGCTTGGCTTTAAACAATCCTGCGAAGTCACCTTGTCTCTTTCTGTTAGCACTAAAAACTGTGTCTGGATTTCTATATGTACTTTCTACTTGTGATCTTCTATGGTAGGGAAGGTTTGTGCACATTTACACCTTTTGGAAGATTTGTTTTCCCAAAGTAATGCTATTTATACTGAAATTTTTTTACATCTATATAAATTTTCTTATGATTCTGGAATAATATACAGATTTACAAGATTATATAAACAATGGAAATCAATTTCGGATTTGTTTAAGTGCCCTTCAGAACTGAGATCTTAAAGATTTGGAATGGGTCTGAACTGCAATTGATTCTTTGCTCATAGCAGCCTCATGGACCTATTAAATTGTTTTCTGAGGAACTGGAGAACTGCGGGTAAATGGTTCTGCTACTTGAGAAGGATTACTAATCACTTTATCAGTCCTGGATGCTTGTTTGTTCTTTCATTAAAAATGATCCACCTCTCCCCACAAAAAAGTTTTGGAGATGATCTGAAATTTTCTTGGAGGACTCTCTGAAAGGATTATACACTAGATATTCAATGTTTTAGTACCGTTTTATCAGAACCCCTGAAAACCACCTTGGCTTTGTTGCTACTCGCCAAAAGTATAATTCATTAACTTTATCACCAGATGAGTAGGTTATGGCCCACCCTTTCTGGCCTTATTCAGAAGCTCTTGAAAACTGGAAAAAATACCTACACTGTCCTAAGCATTGGCTTAGTCACAGAATTACCTCCAGCTTAGAGAAGAAAACGGTTCAATTACCATATGTTACTGACAGCCAGGAAAGCACTGACTTTCAGTGGAGCTGACTTAATGAAGAGAAATAATGAATTTATGTTGGCAACAAAGACTGACCTGAACCTACAGTTAAGCCTAAGTATTACTTTGAATTTTCAAATGTTACTGTAATTTCTGATTCTAATGGCAAAGGATGCTGGAACTTCAAAAGTAACATTAGAAAAGCTTAATAGAGTTTTGGACCTCCTAGCATAAAGAAGTCAAGGACTATTCATTAAAAAAATAACCCTTTTCCTGAGAGATATAAGGCCCAGAGGTGTACATCATAGAACTTATGTAAATATATGACACTGTCACATCTGATTTCAGAGTAAGCACTGATTTCAGTTTTAAAAAAGAACTTTTTGTCTTTGAAATTACCTTTGGATAATTTATTTTTACTTTCTGTCATTGCAGTTGTGAAATAAGGTTTCTATATTATCTAAATGATGTACACTTTTTTAAATACTCAAAGAAGTCCCCAAAGTCCCTCTGAAGCAAAATATGAAAAGAACAGATCCTGTTTTCTCACCACAATGAGCAAAGTCCCCTTTTTAATTCAGAATTGGCTTCTACTTGATCATCTGTGTATATTGTCAGAGATTATATAGTGGGTAAAGTTGTCAAAGAAAGCAGTACATTCTTGTTAATATTTTGTGTCTCAACTTGAGCCCCTCGATTTCATGGCAACAAGATCACCTGCTGTGATTCAAAATGCACAGAGAAGTACCAATAAAGGAAGAAAAGGAGAGTTTATGGACAAATCAGCAACTCCCAGCACACTCAGAGATGTCCCCTAAAAGGTTCAGAGTGCTTCCTCCAATGCACATCTTACAAGCCATTGCCTGTGTCAGGAGGGCAGCAGGCGACAGTGATGTGCACACAGATATGGTCTTGGCTAAGGAAACATTTAAACGTGTGAGTAAGTCCACTTCTACTTGGGTAAACACTTAAGCCCATACTTAATATGCCCCAGGAAATTACACTATATAAATATCTTCAATTGCTACTTAACTCAAAAGCAATGTAATTAATTTATATAGGTTCATGCACATAGAAAAATGTAAAGATAAAAACCCACCATATTCTGGGACCTGGCCTGTTCCACGTTTCAACAACAGTCGCACTCTCCTGCCACCAGACTTGATTAGCTCTATTGCTCTGGCATGTGTCATGTCCCTTGTGCTTTCTCCATTGATTTCAATTATTTGATCTCCTACCTGTCAGGTAAGAAGAATATTGAGTCAGACAGAATTGCAGTAAAATGAGCATTTCAGAAAGAGACATATTCAATGGATCACAGGTTACTTGAATGACAGACAGACACATCAAGGTAAATTTGTTCCTGTCTGTCTGAGGGATATTACTGGCAGATCAAATAACCTCCAAAGTGGATTCTGAATATGGTAAATCAAATGCTGCTTGTCTTCTGCTGAAATCAGTGTAATGCCTTTGTAACTTGCCTCACATCTTTTACATGTAAGAGGTTTTTGTTGAATTGCTTGATATGTTGGAATCACTGGAACATTATCTTTGCTACACCTTAACTTGCAGTGTTGTGTGAACCTGAGAAGAACTTTAACTTGGTGAAAAAAGAGAGGTTCAAAGCACAAATACAAACTTTCATCACTTGAATATCCAAATCTTGGAAGTAAAGTTTCACACCAAATCAAGAGTTGTTATGAAGCACACTATTAAACAAAGAAAGGTTAGTGCTATGGCACGGGACATGTAGGTTTGCTGGAGTTCAAAGAGCATGCTTTGAACTATTTAAACCTCAGAAGTATTTTGCTGGGAGTAAGCACAGCCTGTGGTTGAGCTGTCTAGTTAGAGCAGCCAACTCCAGGGCTCTGATTACGGATTTCTGCCACTCATCTCCTGGCCAGCTTTCCAGTCAGAGTTAGCTTTATTATTTTTCTGCCTCTATTTCTACAGCAGTAAAATGTTGCACTGATGTCTGTGCCTCTCGTGCACCGCAATTTCCCTCCCAACTTTTCCTCCAACCTGCATGTTTTGGTTTTGGCTGCCTTTTGACACTAGAAGCCTTCTCCCTGTGCAGGGGAGCAGTTGCTTTCTGCTGTGCCTGGTGAGCACAGCAGTCAACACATGTAGGGAGCAGCAGCTGTACTGCCTGTTCAGTGTTGTGATACCACAGCTGCCCACTCACTTTGAGAAAGTTAAACAAGGAACGTGGTGAGGTGATATGAGAGCCTCGTGTTAGCAGCACCACAGCCTTTGGAGGTCATGTTTTGCAGAAGCCTCCCAGCTCCATTGGAGGGGTGACCTCGGTGAAGCCCAGAAGGAAGATGATCTCCTGGTGCTGGATAGAGGTGTGGGTCCAGGTAATGGGCAGCCAAGAGAGGGTGCATGAGGGTCTCAGTTGAGTGGGTTTAGCAAACTCCTTTATCAGTAGCAGAGGAACAGATCTGTTCAGCAGGATCATACCTGCCTCAGTGTGCACCTACAGTGTTCTCACAGTGTGTTCCCACTACACTAAAACAATAATGCCTAGTGTACATCCTAGAGAACATCCTAGAGACAGTTCTAAGGAGATTATACAGACTTCAAGATGATGGGCACTTCCTTTTCCTCTTACAAGACTGTCTTAACAAAACTAGCTCTTAGTTGGCCTTGGATACTGAAATGTTTTCTGTTTTATATGTTTGCTTTGCTACTATGGTACTTCCATCAGCTAAAAGTGTAATCCTTCAGACGTCTTCCTTCCTGAGTTTGAAATATAGCATTTACCAAATAAATGTGCACAATATGAAATGTCAACAAGACTCCTGGCATCAAAGATAACTGAAAGGGATGTCAAGAAGTTATCTAGTCCGTACTATTGTTCAGAGGCAGAAAGAATGCTACTTAAAGCAGTGTTTCTCAATAGGAATTCATACTTTGTCAATAGAAGCTGCAATTTGATTTAGGAACTCTCCCAGGATCCTGCAAGCAATCTGTGCTGGTACCTTGCTTAACCAAAAAGCCATTGATCCAAATAAAACATCATAGCCTTGCTATTACTTTGTAAACACTGCAGAATGAACAGTGGAGGAAAAAAATCAGGATATTTTTGCGCAGAAATGCCTTATTTCTGCAGTGCAAATTTCTTCCTTAGTGGATTGTCTCTGATAGGAAAAATGCATTTGGTTGTACCACACAGTGCACAACTTGAAATATTACTGACAACCTCCAGGCCACAGTGATGTGCAGCAAAGGTGCTCCCTGGATCATGCCAAGATCTCCCCCAGGTCTGGTCATGCAGGTCTCTGCATCATCCTGACTTTTGGATTATTTGGTGGAATGTAGCCGGTGCACAAATTCAGAGCAAAAATAGAAAATCTGTGTTATTACTTTCGTTAACACAGACAGAAGATGGATTGTGGCATCCCCATGAGGATACTAGTCAGGCCAAAGACAGACAAAATACAACTAGTCTGGGAAAACCTGTATCTAAATGTCATGAAACAATTAAACTCAGTAGAAATCCTGTAAACTCACAGGCTTAAAGACAGTTCTTTTTGGTGTCACATTGCCTGAATAGACCATATTTTGCAGAAGGTATTTAACATATTCTTGTTAGCATGTTTTGAGATAAGTGCCGGATTAGAGCAAATGAAAGACATGTTTTTAACACTCCTTGATAAATAGCTTTTAAAATGAGTACTGGAAGCTGTCTAGAGAACGTACAGTCCTTCAAATAAAATTCTCTGCACTCAAGAGCAGAAAGACAGAAAGATTTTAATACAGTTTAATATGTAAAAAAGTTAAGTTAGTGTTATGTTTTTTCCTTGCTGTTTGCCTTTCTTTTGTTTTCATTGGTCACTGTGCAGCAACTCTCTTGTATTAATGCAACCTTTTCTGTATTTTTTGAATTAGAATATTTTTTTCTCTGTAGACAGCATGTAGCTGATTTGATATTTCATTTTATTATAAAATATTGTAGTTGTTTTGGTATTTCCTTTTATTATAAAATATTATGTGCAAATAACTTGGAAAGTTAGAAAAGTCCAGCATCTTGGTTATTTGACTGAAGGAGGGGAGAGAAACAAGTTTGGAAATATTAGGTGCTCTGAAATTTACATCAGAAAGCGTGAGACCAGAGGTATAATGAATAGCTGTAAGAGCAGTGGGCTAATAGTGTTCCATGATATTGTGTCTGGTGGCTGACAGATGTACAGCTGAATTATACTGCCTTTGCAGCACAAGCCCAGCTCTGACTAGATAAGGAAATCAACAAGGAAGAGAAAAGTTGCCAACACTCTTACCCCAAGAAAAGCTTCAATTAGACTTTTCACTCTCATCTGGGAAATTCATACAAAAGAGAAAATCTTGACTGAGGAGTGATTTCCCATGTGTCAGTAAGGTACAAATTCCTATTCTTGTTTTTTTTTTCTCCTTCAGTCTCTTATGGCTGATATGGGAGGAAACCACGCTGTACGCTTTTTCTCTGTCCAAGCATTCAAATGTTCTTGCTCTCTCATCTTTTCTATTTGTTGGGCTATTTGTTGGGATTTGTTGGGCTATTTCTGTCTTTTTTAAATCCTGTGATTGTTTAAGAGGGGTTTAGATACACCCACACACTGAAGATACACTAAGATGAGGCCAGAGATAATGGCAAGCATAAAATCGGGTCCAAAAACAATAGTGCCTGTTATATGGGATCCTCATTGCTCTTTTTAGGATTAAAAGTTGATCCCTGCAGTTTATACCACACATGGAATTTCTCTATAGTTCTTTTCCAGATCCTTCCAAGTCTCCAAACTGGAGATATTACAAAGGTGGGGGATAGGCAGAACAGATAAAAATGATAACATTCTTCCCAAGAGGGAGAAACACTTATTAATAAGTTTCCCAAAATGAGTCCTTTGCGTTTTTGTAACATGAGATTTGCAACTCACGGTCAGTTTGGATTCTGAGATTATCCCCAGCAGTATGGTCTAGGCAGTTATCCCCTATTTTACATTGATTTCTCCGCCCTAAACTGAGCACAGTGCACCTCAGTGAATTTTATCAGATTAACTGCTTTAGTATGAAATTTTCATTTCGAAATCTAAGTCAGTTCCACAAAGTCCTTTTAAACTCTTTATAAATAGTGAACATCTTGGCATCAGCAAATTCTATTTTATTATTTATCAATGGGTGTCCAATTATTAATGATATATTCAACTGAGTTGTTTTCATCCTAAACCCTCAGAACCACACTTGTAATTTCACACTCATAATTACTATTCAGGAGCAAACCATTCAAAACAGCCTTTGAGAGGGATTATTTTCAGTAATCACTTTGCAGGCATTCCATCTAGAACCTTTTTCCTCATCCTTTTTCTGTGAATTTCATAGAAGGTGGTGCTGAAAAGTGAAAAGAAGATTGTGCATTCTCCTTCCCCTTTCTTCATAAAGAAATAAGAATGAAAATCAGAAAATCAGAAAGGGAAATTAGACAGGTGTGACAAGATTTGCTTTCCAGGATTCAAATGTTGATGGACTTTCTCAATTTTTTTGAAAATTTGTCACAGATTATTTCTGAGAATGAAAGTTAAAGGAACTTTATTATTTGACTTTAAAAATAGGGAACATGTTTCACTTTCTCTAGTCTACTTCTAACTTTCTTGAATCCCCATGAATTCTTGGACATAATTACTAATAGTCTGTAAATTGTTTTCCCTTAGTCATTGAGCATACACAAACATCAGCAAGTTCTAAAAACTTGAATCTAAGTGTGCTTTAAACAGTTTTCTCCTTATTCCAATTTATACCAATTTCTCTTTGTTTATGCTTCCTCTGAACATCTCAATGAAGACTGATAAAAAGAAAGCAATCAGTATTTTAGCCATTTGCATGTTCTCAGCAAGAAATGGACCTCTTTTTTTCCAGTTCTTCATGTTTCTTTAAAGATATTTATGTTATGTTCTCTTGTCACCTTTTATACTTTCTTTGCAGACTGTTTGGATATAATTTTGACACATTTAATCTTCACTCTTCATCTAGTGGTACATCAGCCACCTAACAGGTGTTGCAGCATCAAGCTTTGAAAGTCTAAATCTTTTATTGGGTATGACCCTGTGGCATTATCTCCTTTTGTGGAAAGTGACACATTTGAATATCAGACCATTATGTTTAGTAGGCATTTCAGCAGGCTGCCTTCTGTGGACATATAAAGCTTTTCAGATGAAACATCAGAATATTTTAAAAGATAAACTTCAACATAGCAACATTATTGCTTTGCATGGCATTTAGGTCTTTGATCAGATTACACTTTTTGATTTTATTTTTGTTAAGAAATGAATAGAAAAAACAATTCCCCAAATCTGGAGAGTTATGATAACACCTTCAGCTTTGATGCCATTTGTGTACAGTTTTTGCATAACAGCCTGCAAGGACATATGCATCCTAATCACCAAGACTTAAACCCTCAAACAGCAGGGAAAGCATTTGAGAGCACAGGGCTTGAGTTGCAGCATTTTAATCTCACAAAGCCACAGCCTGCCTTCAGCTCTTTGGAATACAATTTAATTTGAAGGTGTCATAGCACAGGATCCGTGCGTGGAGCTGAAATGAGCCCTTGGCAAGGCTGGCAGCTGTTTGGTGGTCGGTGATGCAAAACAGAAGGATGGACCCCTTCCCGCTCCCAACAGGCAGCCCTGCATTCGTGGACACTCTCCAGACTGGCATCAGCTCTGATTTGTAACCTTCCTGGCAGTATTCAGCAAAGACTACAACACAGGAGTGATCAGCCTCCACATCCTCCAGATGTTCTCGCCAGCTTAAAGTTGAAGGACGTTGGCAAGACAGGTTGGGAAGCTTGCATGGCTGCTGCCTGAGCTGTATTTATTCTGAAGAAACATGCTCTTTGCAGCTATGAAACTGGAAATTTTACACACATTGATTTTGCATTGTGTTTCTTTCTTCCTAAAGAACGTGACCCTTGCGGAATTTCAATGCTGTTTTGGCCTACCCAAACCCACTGGTTCTCCTCCTGGCCCAATGCCCTTTTGTAAAGAGAATTCTCCTCTATTGCATTCTTACAGTGTGCAAGCACAAAGTAAACACAGAATGCTTCCCCCCCTTAATGCTTTGAAATTTGAATATTAATGATTTAAATGTAATTATGAAAGTAGTTTGTGTTTATGGGAAATATTTCTTAAAAAAAATCTGTTTCAGTTCAAGTTAATTTAGACACTCTATCCATGTGTAAGAACAACTGAGCTATAAAATTGGGCAGCATGTTTTCTGGCAATAATGAGAAGATAATATTCCTAAGGAATGTTTAAGTGACATCGCTATTGATAGGTTAATTAGTAAGAAAATTGCAAAGCTTCTCCAAATCATTAGAATAAAGTGCCTCTAATACATGTGAGTTTTTATGCAGGGCCTTTGTTCTGGCTATATTTTATAGTAATTATTACTGGTCTTGTTAAAAAAAGCAACCATACATACAAAGAGAGTTTCGGAAGCAGGGTAAACCAGAAAGAAACACATATAGTTTTAATGTAGTAAAGAGGTTTCTCCCTGCTTTTAAACTAAGAAGATAGCCTTGTGTATGTTTGCCTCCATCAGTGCATGAGGAACAGTCTCTAAGCAGGTGTATAGTTCCCAGTTGCATGAAATTAAATTAATCGTGTATGCACATTTTCATTCTATGTTAAATCTAATGATAAAAGCAGCCTCAAATGATTTGTATGGAGGGCATTTCTAGCTTAACGTATTTTATAATTACATTTAATTCTTTTTATATGGACATTCTATTTTTATAACATAAACATTTTTTACATATTATTTGTTGCTGTTGTTATTGTTAATGACTCCAAAAGGCTGAAAAATTGTCTGTACTTGGAGACTAAATAGCAACTCCAGAATACCTATTTTGGTGAATTTCCAAGTACTGTCAAGCTCTAATATTGTTGCCTGGAGTTAGGCATGGGCTGGACGTCTGCTGTGCAAATTTCCTCACAGCAGAGAATCTGTACTATCTGGAAATCTCAGGTGTAGTATGTAGCCTGAGCAAAGCTATGGGGTATTGTTAATCTTGGACTCCCTCCAGTGCATTTTAAGTATGTGAGCTTGGATGTCTCAGTAGGAGACATGGCATTTCTCTTTGGAGGAATTACAATAATGTTTCCCATGCCACTTTTGAACCAACCATCCATGAAGGTTTAGAGTGACAAACTCTTTTTTTTCTGTGGCCAACCAGCTATTTAAGCAGCTGTGGCTTCTTACCCCTGGAAATGTTGAGCCCTTTGTTCCTGCTATTGCCTCCTGCCCAAAAGACAGGGAAAAGAGGGGCCACAGGACATGGTGCAGAGCAAGAAATGGCCTTTGCACTGCTCCTCGGCAGGTGCTCTAGCTTTTTTCTTTTCACTTTTTTACCTTTTCCTGAGAGAGGGAGAAATGTTAGAAATGCTATTTGAGAAAGAGAGACTGGAAAGTGGAAAGTGTGCACAACTGAGTGTCTGCAGAGAATAGTGAGTGCAGGAGAAAGAAATGGAGTTTGTTGTGGTGGGTGGCTAATGAGACAGCAAAGTGGACTTCTGGTGTAACAGAAGACTTGATGCCCTCCACAATATTGCTGCAAAATAATCCATGTATATGTGACTTAAAGGTGTGAAAGATAAAAGGAAAATCCCCACTGGATTTCATTGATATACTAATAATTTTTTAAAATAGAGCTGGGATTCCTCAGTGTAACATAATGTAATATTAATAACATGCAGGTCACCACTACAATCATGGATGAGAACCAGGAGAGATTGTGAAAAAGGAAAAAGAAAATTTTCTAGTGTTTTCTTGATGGTCTCAGGCAGTTCCCATCAGGGAAAAGCAAAGCAAAATCAAGACTTGAAAAGCTGATTTTATAGATCCTACGTAGAAGCCCGGGCACGGAGATTGCTTCATCCAAAGTTGCATCCAAGCAGCAAAACAGAAAAGAGAAGTTAACTCTGTTAACTCTGAGAAGTTAACTCTGTTAACTCTGAGAAGTTAAAGGTAAAACCACAAAGAGATTTTGAGGAGGAAAAATGATGAAATGTTAGACCTTAGAAGGTATTTTCAAGCATACCAGAGGCATGGGGCCTGTCACATCTCAAAATATAGTTTGAGCACAAGGTAGAAAAGACTGCAGAAAACAGATTAATTTTTTGCATCAATGTTCACTACAGAGGAGGGCAGCAAAACTCCTGCAGAGTATCTGCTCACCACGGGGGTGAATGAGGAACTGACTCCAATGGCAGATAACAGACTGATGAAATGGATAATAAGAGACCTCCAGAAGCAGATGACTTTTATCCTCAATTGTAAAGGAATTTGGATATGAAGCTGCTGAACTTAAGGCTATAGAATATAATCTACTGCTTAAATCAGTGAATTTCTGAATTGCAGAGGAATGGGAAGTGGCAAGTGTGACACCAGTCTTTAAGGACGGTCTTGGAATGTAACCAAGTGAGTCTCATGTTCAATTGAGCAGATGGAAGGAAGCAATAAGGATGGTGAGGGTTAGCTGGCACATGGATAATGATGATATAGTGGGGAAGGGTCAGCGTAGTGGCTATTGTAGAGGGAAGCCATTCTTCACAGATTTATTGCAGGTCACTGGAGCTCTCAATGACTATAGAGATAAATGTGATCTGGTTAGTATACTGACATTTTCAGAAAGCTTTTAATAGTAAAGCTTTCAGTAAAGGCTTTGCTGTGGGATGAAAAAGAATAGGGTCTTCTAGGTAGGAGATTAAATTCTAGGAAAAAAATGCTTTAAATAAGTGGTCAATTTTCACAATCAAAAGATTTTACCACAGTGATTATTCTGTTCAGCATATTTGTAAGTGGTGTGGTGAAGAGGTTCAAGATTGGGGTGATAAGATTTGCAGGCAACACATTACCATGCAGGATTGTAAAATTTAAACTTAAAAGCTCTAAAAAGATAGCATGATCCTGTGTGCTAAAGCAGCATGTGAAATTCAGCGGTGCCAAGTGCTAAGCACTAAGTACAGTACATGTGGAAAATCACATACACAATCTCTCTAAGCCAGCCATTACCCCTGAAGAGACAGATTCCACAGTCCTTGTGATTACCTTGCTGAAAATGTCAGCACAGTCAAAAAAGCAAACAGAATATTAACTGTTAGGGGGAGAATGGAGAATAAAGAAGAAGTCATCATTGTGTCATTTAGGAGCACCAATATCTTGAAAACTGCAGATTGTTCCAGTGCTTCCAGCTCCAAATGAATGTGATAGATTGAGAACTGGTTTGGAGGAGGCCAATGGGGTTGGTCAGGCATAAAGAACAGCTCTCTTGTGAGGCAAGATGAAACAGACTGATAAGCTTCAGTGGGAAAAGGGTGGATATGATATAGGTCAATAGAATAAAGAATGATATGGAGAATGATGAAGTAAGACTATTACGTTGTAATGACAAACCAAAAAAAAGGAGGGTTTTTTCCCAAACCCTTGGAATCCATTGACATAGTAGATCAGGAATGTCAAAAGCATGAGTAAATTGAAACAAATCATTCAAAAATAGTCCTAGACAATAACTGTGAGTTCTAGCACAGAAATTCTATAAACTGCTGATTGCCAGGGTCTTGTATGTTATACACAGTGAAGAATCATTTCACACTTGTCCTTCATTCCTTTCCCAAGCATCCTCTACTTATCCTTGTTGGAGTGAGGATACTGGGCTGGTGGGCCATAGGAATGAGCCTCATATCTGTACCCTTTTACCTTCAGAGGTGACCTCTCCCACCTTCCACTTGTTGTGGGTTGGGGAAAACACAGAAGAGAACCTGCCTCTGTCATTCCCGTTGCTAGACAAAGCATTTCAGTTATCAGAACAGCATCACGTGGTGTGTTCATTTTTTTCTAATACTCTTGATTCTTAATTTTTTTAAGTTAGGGTTAATTAACTTTTTAGACCTGAAGGCCTTTATAAATATTCCATAAATCCCGGATTTAAATACTATGCTTGCCTGCCAACTAAGTAGTTTAGTCTTTAAAGTTAATACTAAACTATTTTTATCAAGATTATTAGCTTCTTCTTTTTCATAGCTGGCTTGAAGGATTTTGCTACTAGGTATAGAGTCACAAGGATGCTTTGAATTTATCAAACTGAATACATTTTTGCAAGAATGATGTTAATTATGTGTGTGAGAGGAATACTCCTTCTCCTTACCTTTCTGCAAACAAATTCTAAAAGATGCACATAGTTTTTTGAATAATTGCTGAATAATAGTTCACCTACAGTTAATCCACTCTTGATTTATTAAACTTTTATACTGTCAAAATATATTCAGGATCCCCGAGGACCTCATTTTGCATTTCTTTGTTGTGCAGACAGTAGAATGTTGATCAGCTTTATGTCTGCATGTCAATATATTCTTCCTCGAGTTCTGCCAATTACATGAACCCAGCATTAGGCTCCTCTTGCCACAGGATGGCATCCAGCTCATATGCTTGAGTATCCCAGTTGAATTCTCTGAGTTCAGATCAATCACACCTAGCCTCACTACAAGTGAGATTGGACAGTGATGTATGTAGTAGGGAATTGGAGTGTGACTGAGATTACCCCAAAGGGACATGAGAATCTGTGGGAAAGCATAGTTAACATCTTCCTGTACTGCTCCGATGGATCACAAATCACAGAATAAGTGGATGGGACTAAGAATATCTTTGTTTTTTTGTTTCATTGTAATGACAGTGTTGACATTCACTGGATGCTTACTATGAAGGTAAGATTTATATTACTGCATGAAGTAAGCCAGGTATGCTGCAGGTTTTAAGAATAAGAGCTACTTATGTAGAAAAGAGTGGCTACTTAACTGGCATGAATCACTCTGTAGGTATTTGTCTTCCAAATGTGTACACAAGACCTTAGTCAAATCAAGGCTGGTGGAGCATTGTACGCTCCTGGAGTGCTCCCGTAGTATACTTCAGTCCCTTATGTGTGGGCATATCCAAGTATTAGTGATTTTTCACTGGAGTTTCTGTCAGCTTTCTCAAGTCCTCACTCACATCAAGTATTCAGCAGCTGAATCTCTACTGTGCCCAGCACACCACCTGGAGAAGACCTTTCTAGCTCATAGGACCTCCCACTGCTCCTTCCACCTTATTTTTTCCGTTACTAGAGTAAACTTGCAGGAGGCTTTCCAACAGAAATAACCACTTTTCTCCAATATTCTGAACATAAGACTTTTAGGACCTGGAGAATCTGGAGACTCACTCAGCAGCATATGTCAGTCTTATGCTTTCTTTCCAATTCAAAATAGGATTCCAAAGTTTGCTATAGCAAAAATTAAGGATTAAACCGGTAAATCCTTAGTTCACTTTTGCACACTGTGACTGTCCTAAATGTTTGTAAAAAGGTGATAACTGATCAAGCTATTCTTGCATTCTTTCCATTTCCTTGCTGCAGCTTTCTTGATTGGATATAGAAATGTCTGTATCTGTCACCCACTCTCTCTACTGTGTGACAACTGTTTCTCTCCTATTTTTAATGCTTTTTGCTCTAATCACCATCAAGCTGAGCTGAGCTACTTCTTGATAACTGTACTTACTGACACCTTAGGTGTTTTCCACTTCAGACTGTAGGAAAAAATCTACATCCCAAACAGATGCTCTGTTCTTCATTAACAAGAAATCTATGAGAGGCTCTACGCCAGTGAGGAGCCAGTGCAAATTGTGGGGTCTGCATGGCAACGTGCTGTTAAAGATTTGTGTTTACTGTAGAGTAAGAAACCATTCCTTCTTCCTTTTGAGTTTTTATTTGATGGCCACTGACAGGAAACAATCAGTCCTGTTGATGATCAGTGCTTTTTCATATTTACCCATTTCCTTTAGCAATAGGGCAAAAAACGAAGACTCTATTTTGGAGGGATCGAGTTAAAACATCAATAATGTGTGGAGAGAAGGTACATGGAGTGTGAAACTACATGAACTGAATGTGGTTTCTGGTACAAAATTGGGCCATGCAATGGGAATCTCACAAAACAGTATGTGGCATCCCAGCCATTTCTGCTTGGATTTTGTCTTCTCTGAGATGCAAGAAAACATCTGCTAAAAAATACATTTAAAAAACAATAGGGATACTTTACACATGTTACATGGATTTCAAAGAAGTGTCTATGGAAGCTGCATCATGTCCAAGCCTCGGACACAGAATGATTCCTTAATTGGTGGAAACAGAAGACAGATCTTTTAAAAACCTAGAAATCAAGGACTGCTAAAAACAGATACAGTGATAAAATGAATAGATGAATACCGAACTAAATGTGTGCAACAACAAGTAATAAAGAAAGCTGAAATGGAAAAAAACCCCATGACGAAAACAAAAGAGAGAGAATTCTGTCTTGTGTTGTATAAAAGACATTACAAACACTGTAGGGACATAATTAACTCATCTCTGACTATATGTCCACTGAACCCAGAAGAAACTCAAGTGATTTCTGGTTGCCCGTCTTAAGATGTTTGGGAGTGTCATGCTCCAGGGAGATAGGTTTATATTACCTTGTTAAACTCCACTGTTATACAGCATTTACAGAGCCTGGATGCCCACATACTACCTACTCCTTTGAGAAACCTGAAGAGTCTTAATGCTAATTAATTTATTCTGGGACACATAGTTAGCAACAGCTAGCTGTTACATGGCACCCTACTGCTTAGAAACCTGATCTCTAGGCTTTTCAAAGGGGACTTAAAATTACATCTCCTACGGCATGAGAGGCCTTTAATATCAGATTATGAGTTTCATAAGTGCTCTGTCCCTCTCATTGCAAACATGATTTAGGACACATACAAAGAGGAAAATGTCAGTTTTTGAATGTTGTTGAATGCTCATACATGGATTTTGACAGCAGTTTCAAATACAATACTTATGTCCTCCATTATTTGAAACTTAAGTTCTGTTTCACTATAAATAAGAGACAGACTCCCTCTTGTCTGCCTGCATTTTTTGAGCCTTGGCTCTTGAATACTGAATTCTCCCTTTTTGCTAGGAATAATTCTTGGTGTAGGTGGGTGAAGGTTTCTGAATAACCACAAATAAGGTAGGTGTGAATTCTATTATTAAGGGAAATTACGAAATACGCAAATTATGCTAGTTTGCAGAATGCCATGAACCTGTCCACAGCACAGGTTGGTTACTGTTGTGAGCATTACTGTGCTGTTTATTTGGCAACCTGGAACAGACCGAGCAAGGCTACACAGATTCCTATGTAACAACACAGAAGCTCATACTTGACACTGCAGGAGCTTCTTGTTTCTTGTGCCTGTTTTTATCTCCAATTGTGTACAACTGAAACAAAAAGAGGGACCCAGGCCACAGCAAAAGCAACAAATGGGAAAAAGGATTGAAAAGTCAAAGCAGGACTGCAAAGCCTGATAGACATAAAATTCTGCTGTGCTTGTTATTCAGACGACTGTTCCGCAGACATACAAGAAAAATCTACAACAGAAAAATAATGTTGCATAAGGAGATATGAAGAAACTGGAGATAGGGCTAACTGGTGCATGTGGACTGAGAAAAATGAGCTGACAAGACAATGAAACCAGAAATGTCAGAGATGAGATGTATGACTTTTGTGGAAGATGTGTAAAAAAGGATGTAACTCACAAAGTGACAAAATGACACAGATGCACACTGTGTACAAAAAAGCCCTTATTCTTCAAGAATTTTGCGTTACTCTGTACCTTTGCAACTCTCAGCCACAGGCTTTTTGTTTGACACTGGTTTCAATAAACATGCTGGCTGCAGGAGATATCATTCAAGGCAATAAGAGATCTGTTGATTAAATCTCACATGTCTAGCAAACTCTACAACCACGCTTAAGAATTCTCCTGAGAGCAGTCAGTAGTTCCCCATCTCTAAGACAGGAAGGGATAGAGATCTGCAAGCAGAGGTCTGCCAATCATTGTCCTCAACATGAGGCAAAAATAAAATAAAAGTTATCATGAGCCTTATCTAAATTGACCTGTAAAACTGTTGCCAGTAGTGTCTAAATCTTCAGAGGCTGTGGGGATTGCGCTCCACGTTGCCTGTGTTACACCCCTTGTCTCTGGTGACCGATTCAACTCAGTATGACTGTCACTGAGAGTGTGTGTGGCATATTCTTGTCCTACTCTGGGACTAGGCCTTGCAACTTCATTTTTTAATATTGCCATCATCAGCTATTTCCAATTTTTCCCCCTGATGTTAGGTTTGCTTGAGAAACGGAATCCTGACATGCTCAGACCTCTGTCAGTTCAAGATACCAAAGACACTAGTAATTCTCCAAATGTTTTTTGTGGTTCTTTTAACACATCCTTGTCTTATGGAGCACAGACATAGGTAGGCTTTTCGGAATTCACCACTGTAGCTTCCTTTCTGCTCAGTTGTCAGAATTAAGAGGGATCTGTATTTACTTCCAGTGCAGTGGTGAGGTTCTCCCTTAGAGTGGTCTTCTGTGAGCAATCTCCATATGTCTTATTCACGAACTGCAGTAAAATCTTGCCAAAGCTAATTGTGGTCTATGACCTGACATATGATTTTATACGAAACTACATAGTTATGGCTGTGGTTCTCCAACACTGGTTGATAATAGTTTACCAACCACACAGGCAGAGGACATATGTGAAGAAACATTTTTTCCTGTAGATTTCTGGGTCCTTTGATGGGCATTTCCTTTCCATGTCTAGTGATAGATGAATCCAAGTTCAACTAGGATGCATGATTGGACATTCTGCAGAGTCTGTGGGCCCAAATAAAGTCTCAGTGCACGTGAAGGTGCCATGACTACGAACAGTGTAAAAAGCCTGTGAAAGTTTTAAAACTGTTTTTAAGAGAATAATTTGTTGAACTTTAAGACTCAATGCAGTGTCCATGTAGGCTGACAAAAGGGATCCTTGTAGAAGAGCAATATGCTGGTAAGACTGATGAACTCTGTATGACATCAACTCACCACTCTTCTACCTTTCCAGTTCCCAGAAGAATTCCACAGAAAATCAAAGTAGAAAGCTCCATCTGTCATGAAGGGCAATTAAAGACTATTTTAGATCTTGTAATCCTAAAACGGAATGGTCCTTGGTGGTTTTATTTCCAATAAAAACACAAAGTGCCTGGTATGCCAACCCCAATGGGAAGGGAGACCAGAACTTATGATGGAAATGGTGATGCAATAACAAACTTCATGAAACCTTTTTTCCCCTTTCATCAGTTTTTACAAATCCAGACAGTTTTGGCAAGGTCAGTGGAAGACCATCACTTCCAGGGCTTATTCTATGAATCTGTTCTCTAATATGCTCACAAGCCTCACGGGAGTTCATAAAAGCCTGAAGATCAAACTGAAATCCTCAGAAGGATGCCCCAATTTTGATGTCACTTTCTTCATGTTGTTTCATCATTGCCTTTTTGTTCAATTTCTTTTTGCTCCTATTATTGGTATATTGTACTTATTTCATACTTACCTTACTCAGTAATGTATCTACTCTATTTTCTCTTACAAGAGATAGTTCCATTCTGGTTCTTTATTTACATCTGTTTTCCTATAATCATAGCTTTTACTTCTTTAAATTTATACTCTGCATCTGTAATGTTCAACACATTTACATGTGTTTAGACCTTTTGAATCTGTGCTGACAGACTTTCAGATTTTTTAATGTGTACAAGTGAAATATAGCTGATTTACAGCTATACACTGTACATCCCATCACGGTAGCTTTGCAATGTCCACTAACAGAGTAAACATGCAGATTTTGACTTGCCTATCTGGAGCTGTCTTCAGTTAGAGGTCATATTGCTTCAATTATACCATTCTATAAACCCACTAGAATAGATACAGCTCTATTACTTTAAGGTAATTTATATTATTTTATTTATTTCTGTAAAATAGGGAGCTTTTTATCAATGTGAATGTGTCTTTATCAGGACTTTTGCTGGCTATAACTATATTGAAAACAAAATGTTATTTGTGAAATATGTTTACTTATTACATATACATGCTTTACATGTTCATTATATGAATTTTTGTTTCAACAACCTAACTGGTTTTGCTTTTTTTTCCTTTGCTCCGTGAGTGGGAGTAGCAGTGGAGTTCTGTGCATTATTTTTCTATAAGCATGATCTGCACCTTGTGTTATCTGCTTCAATGTTTTTTCTGTAAGGTTTCATATAAATTAAAGAAGGCTGTTCAAGGAGGAGGAAACAGGAAACAAAGCAATAATGGAAACAAGTAGGTCATCAGAACTATTAGCTGGAAAGTGGTCCTGATAAGATCCTACCACAAAAGCATGGTTTGCTATCCCCAGTGCTGAAAGCCTAGGATCAGAGAATCTGATCTTTAACGATGTTGGTATATAAAGCAAGAAGCACTGAACTGATTTTTCCATGTTTTGCTACGGAGATGAGCCTGTGAAATAGGGAGACACAAAGATGCAGCAAGCAGGCTGGTGGTCCCAGCCAAGAAGTGGGAATGAACCTTCATTTTTAACAGGTGATGTGAACTTAGGAAAGGAAATACGAGTTCAGAACTCTGCTTCCTTTGCTCATCTTCCTGTGTACTTTATTGCTTTCAGCAATTATGAATTTTTAGGTTTTTTCTATTTTTGTTTTGGAGAAGCTGTTTTTTGAGCTTCTGGTGTCCATCAGTTACAGGTCACTGAAGATAAAAGTCTTGCAAGTTCCAAACCCATTTGTCAGGTTAAAATGTCTGTTAAACAGGAGAATAAAAGATAAGACTTAGTGACAAGGCTGCAGGGTAAAATTGGTTCCAAAGAATGATGCTTTTAAAGGAGAGAAAAAAACCCAGTTACAACTATCTGGCCAGAATAACACTTGACTATGTATTGTGGCCACAACAATGAAAAAACTTTGAAGTAAGTTATTTTAGAAAGTATATTAACAGTTTTCATTAAAACACACAGGAATTTTCCTACAGTAATTGAAAAAAACCCCAACCCTATTTGTGTTATACACTTTTTATATTTTGGCTATTCACAGCATGGATAGTCTAATTTTATCCTTTAGTACTAGTTTGCTCAAATGATGCATAGATTTTAATAACTTAGTTTTCTACCTAATACAGGTTATTATTTGAAATGAACCCTCTTCAAAGGCATTCTTCTTCTATTGTTCTGTATTCTTAGCCATATGTTTCCAAATACACGATTCCAGAGCTTATTAAAAGCACAATTTTTTCCCCATCTTTAATCACATTATGCCTGCTACTGTACATCTTGCTTATGGTTTCTCATTAAGAGCAAGAGACTATGATAATGCTACAGGAAAGGAAAGAATGAAAACACTCACCAGAGAAGATATTCTTAAGTTAAAGTTCTATCTGCAGCACAAATTCACCTATGTTTGACACAAAAAATACTGTGGGAGTATTTCTCAATTGCCAGTTGCCTGCCTGCCTACCCCACTGGCTTTCTCAACACAGGGGCTGCTTATGCCACCATTACCTTGTGGAAGCTCCCAGTGCCAGGGGCTTGCATTCCATGACACAACTGAGGACTAACTGAATTTTAAAATTCTACTAAGTTGCCAAGTTAAGACTGATTTGAAGCACAGTAAATCTCCTGAGTTATACACAGAAACACAGTGCTCTTTCAGTAAGACACCCAGTTTGATCAAATTGTTAGAACTGTGAAAGAGAATATGTGTAACAACCATGACATATTTAAAATCTGCTATTGCCACTGTACAGAACACAATTTTCATTGCCCATCTTTATAATTATATACTGGTTGAACATGCCTGCACTAATAAGATACATAAACAATTTTTTATGCTGACTTTTGGTAGACTTGCTTATGTTCTTTCCTTCTCCTTTTTGTGTACTCACTATTTTGCAAAGTATCAGCAAGCCTGGATGAGTTTATACCTCGTCTTTATCACAACTGGACAGATTAAACCCATCTATTTTTGATTAGGTTATTTTTCCTACATAGAACATGTTTGCTTTTTTTTTTAAGTCATGATCCCTACAAACAAGATTGAGTAATATCAATAAACAAATTTAGCAAACACTACAAAGGCAACTTGCTTAAATTAGAAAAATAACACAGATGAGGTCTTGGGTTTCCAAGTTATTCAATATATGTCCTATAGTTATCAATTCGCCTTTGTGATTAGAGACATAACTATTAATTATGCTATCATTATCCAAGAAACATCAAACTTTGTCAGAAATTTTTCAGTTGCTAAGATAAGAAGGAAAATATATAATGAGAAAATTTATAACACAAAAGCTATTATCAACCAGCAATAATATATTTATTCTGCAAGGAAACTACACATCTACCATATGTATCAGCTAATTTCTTGAACTCCTACAGAATGAGTTTATATTATAAAGGTATTTGGCATTAGTTCTTTAAAACCTGATCAGAGATTAAAAAATTGCTTTCTCTTTGACCCCACCAACAAACATATCTGTAAATATTGCAAAAAAAAGTTACACTGCATTTTACTCACCCTCATCCTTCCATTTCTTATTGCTGGTCCATCTTCTGCTAACCTCAACACATACAAATCCATTTTATATTCCCTTCCTCCTCGAATACTAAACCCAAACCCTTTGGCTCCTTTTTCCAAATCAACGGTGAAATAATCAAAGTCCTGTACAGATAAATACAAAATGAAAGATAATTAACTACATGAACATTGTGGTATACATTCAAGAAAACTTTAAAATACAACTCGTCAAAAATGCATTGATCCAATTGATACAAACAAAGGGATCTTATGCACTGACAGATTTTGGCCATTTCTGAAAAGACACTGTAGCAAGATGTAAATGCCTAAGTCTAAAACACCCTGAAAGAGTATTTTACAGCAGTTACCTGGTACCAAAAACTCTCGAGATGGGTTCCATATTCACCCTCAATACTTTCATGGCACCCAGGTATAAATGTTTATGTCTATGCAGAAGTGTTAATTTGGCAAGAGAGTTAGAAGGCAGTTCCTGTATAAGCATCATTGCAAGTAAAAATTCGTAGGAGACATCTCCTAAATTCCAAGAAGTACCTAATGTGATCAGCAGGTTTGACTGCATGGAGTCACAAAGTACAGCAACTCTCATCACTTTGGTTAAATGTGTCCCTTGAGGAGGGGGTGGGAAGGAGGAGATTTGAGTTTTGCCCTTTGCCCTTTCTGTGTCTTCAGAGACTGAGATTCACCTTTGCAATTTTCCCTTGATGGGCCCAAACTACCACCTCTGTGCAGAGATCTGGGGGGGAAAATTGCTATTTATCTTCTGATCCATGGTCAGCCAAGAGTGCAAGAGCCGTGGGAGCAGCAGAAAAAAAGAGCAAGCTAGGGTTCTGTAGTCTAGTGATTAGAGAATTGGAGATGGTAAGAAACAGCCAGTCCAAGCATCTCTTTAGATGCTAAAAAGCATCTTATAGGGTATGCATACGGGCATAAGGATTTGCTATTTAGATACCAAAATGCATAATATTTTCACAGGGTTCTCTGGATCCCATTTTAGAATTTCACTATTTTTCTTAATATGGTATATGTGTCTGGCTTTGAAAATATGGACATAGAAATCATCTATACATGGTTCCAGCACATAGTGTTCAGAAGTTTACATTCTCTTTTTAATATTTTTGACCTCTGTTTGTCCTACATTTATGTAAGGAGAAAGGAAGATTTGTTTGAAAGTCTGGATTTTGATCTAAATCCTCAACCTTCACAGCTTTCAGTAAATATTTGTCATCATTGGAGTCTTGTCCAAGGTACCATAACTCTTGATCTAAGGTTTATTTGTTTGAATTTGTCAGATCATACCTGCTGTCAAATAAACTAGTTGAACAAGCTAGTTTCTACTCATCCAGACTATAACCAACAGAAACATAATTTTATCAGTCAGAATTTGCATTCATTTAGTTATTTATTCCAATTAGATAAAACAAGAACACTGTAGAAATGCAGTCTGACCTAAGTACACCCATTGTTTGATGACTATGTCCCTAGAAATGAAAAAATTCCTCTGCTCATGCAAAGGCAGTTTATGTCAGAATTTTTATTTTAACTCTCCAGTACCTTAAAAACAGAGTTTATTTTACATTATAGTCATACAATTATAAATGTAGTGTTATTTTACAGATTACACAGTTATTCATTAATTTTAATGGTTTGGAAATAACTTCCTCTACAGAGAAATAGTAACTCAGAGTAAAACCAACAAATGTGTCTTTTCCTTCTCTAATGTCATCTTCCTTACCAGCATACGTGACCTCTCCCCACACACCCTAATGCTTTCTGTTCAGGAGTGCGCCAAGTGTTTGGGTTTGTACCTGGGGCTGCCTGTACTCTGACAGAGGGTACTGCCTGGTGTCAGGAGAATGCTGCCTGTAATCCATCAGAGGTGGCTGCCTGTAGTCCAGAGGTGGTGGCTGCTGGTAATCCATCACTGGAGGATGCCTGTAGTCCAGCGGAGGCTGTCGGTAGTCCGTCGATGATTGCCTGTAGTCCGTAAACGGAGGTTGCCGGATGTCAGGTTTTACATCTTGTCTGGCTTTTACTTCTGACCTATAACTGAGAAAAGTAAAATGGCTTGGTTTCAGAAAGTTGCAAACCATTAGGAATATGCATTGCATGCAATATTGAGGAGGGAAAACAACCTGCCTAACTGCAAAATCGCACAAAACAAATTTTCACAGAGAAGTGAACCTCTCAGGGGTAAATAGTCAAGGCATCCAAAAACAGTGAGTATTTTTGAAACACGGGCATAAGCAATTTTCCCTCAGGTCATACTGTGCAATTTTCCAGTTTGTATCAGTGAGATCAGGATTAGACTCAAAGGGACAGGAACAGTAAAACATCTTGATTCCCACTTACCTTGCCTGTTTGGAAGATGGAATTGCATGTGAAAACATCCACTATACTCACTACAAAATAATTAACTGACTTTATAAAATGTTTTTTCCAGAATTAACATTTTTATAGAATAAATAGAACATCAGTGTGGTTTATGTCCATTTCACTGACATAAACTATTATTATTGTGAGCTTCTTAAGGTTAAAAGAAGACATTCTTCTTTTAAAACATACATTCTTTGTCCTAGCTGTTATCTTTTTAATGACAGACATTCTTTAATATAACACCTGTTAATATAGTGTGCATTATTATTATTATTATTATTCTACACTCCCTATAATACTATCTGGCAAAAAGTCTGTAGTAAGTCCTAAGTAGTTATTCACAGAAATAATAAAGGGTGAAAGTAAAATAAATTTGGTTAATGAAGAATTTAATAACAAGTAAAATATTGCTTTAACTGGTAACTGGTTATAGGGAAATGGGTCCTAAAATTTCAAAGACAATGTGATTTTCTGTGGTACAGCAACTAGTTGTTTAATTTACTCAGTTAGGAATTTCACTCACCACATGGGAATCAGTGCATAATGGTATTTCACACTTCAGGGTGAAGTAAAAAACATTTCTTATTGCAAACCTCCATACCTCAGCTATGTGGTAAGGCTAAGAGGCACAAAGGAAGTCTGGAACCTTTATAGCAAGGTAATTGTGTAATAGTAGTTTGGTTAAGATTTTAACAAAAATGTTCATATAGTGGATGTTTTTACATTCTTCCCTAGTTGCTGAAGGAAATACTTATTTCCTATACAGGTAATAGACATTTAAAACTCAGCTTTAATAATGGACTGGAAGTTTTCAGTCAACCAAGTGACCATGTATGTACATGGATACATGAAGATACAGAGACATATAAAGACTGTGGAAGGGATTTTGAAATGTACTTATTGATTAAAAGAAATTAATTAGAGCATTGTTTTGATTATGTTAATTTACATGTAAAAATAATCTGAATCTAAATGTTTCAAAATGTTTCAGATATGTTTCAAAATGTTGTTACTTTATTAATACAGTTACAGTAACATTATGGCAAATCTTCTTACTCAATAGTTTTAATAAGCTGAATGTCTAACCAGACACAAAAATATCTAAACTATTTCCCTTTGACTTCTCTGAGAAGATTAAAATAGCCTGCTGCCACGTGTTCTTTTAAAACCCGTACGTGGCATCTATAATAAGACCTGCATGTGTACATGCAATCCTCTTACTTTCTTTACTCAGTATCATGATCCTGTAAAAAGAAGACAGAGAACAAACAGGCTTACCATGATACTGAGCCTTATTAATGCTGGAAGTAAAAATACTAGTTAATATTCCTAGGAGTTTTAAATATTTTATAGTATTTTGGTACAGAAACAATATATGTGGCTATATAAACAAGCTGTAATCTAACTTATAAAACCTAGTGAAAAATAATACTATATGAACTAGCAATAATGGACCTTTTTCTGAAATAAGAGCCACCCTTAGGCAGGTTCCTAAGACACATATGACCACTGTTGTATTTTAGAAAATGAACCTTTTATGCACAGGTGGAGCCATTGCAACTTTTGTTGAATATGTAAACGGTGATACGACCAATTATAGCTTACACTTTTCAGTGGAACTTTAATTTATATAATTTTGCTGGTCCCACCTGAAAATTCCCAATTTAATTCTGACTTCCAACTGAGCAGAGACATTTGTGAAAGCTCTGTATTAAAGTTTATCAGAAACATATGTCTTCCAGGAGGTTATCACTTTCGGAAAAAGTACTCAATGCAATATAAGGCAAAGTAATTTTCCTAGTGTGACTAATAGAGAGAAGATAATTTTTGGGCAAGTGAAAGTACTACATCTGTTAAGCAAGGAGAATTAGAAGGCATAGTGTCTAAATCACAACTGAACTCAAGTATCTTCAGAAGCAAAAAGTTACAATCTGGTAACCAGCATCATTCGGGGAAGAGGGTCTTGATTGTGTGTGTTGGTTACTTAAGATTAGCATAAAGACAGTCAGTGTAATCAGCCTCATTTAACATGCTAAAAAGTAATCCAAAAACTAAACAGTGTTGATTGGAGGTCACACGAAGTTGTACCATCCCACAGCCTGAGTGTGCTTTTTATATAGACAGCTGGACAGAAATTTTCTATCCCCCTACCATTTAATTTCCATTACAGATAAATTTGCTAATGCATATGCATAAATTACACATGAGAATTGGCTGGCAAATGATACATCACAGATAAAACCTGCTATAAAAATATCTTCCTGACTCCAAAACTCTAATATACAAGTGGAAGAAAAAAAAAAAAGACATATAAGAAAATGAACAAACCTGTTTTCGTGTCCCTGTGGCTGGAGGGGCTGTGGAGGCGGTGGCTGGGTGACAGGGCTGTGCTGGGCAACGGGGCTCTGCTGTGCCAGGGGACTCTGCTGGGCCATGGGGCTGTGCTGCTGGGCCATGGGGCTCTGCTTCTCCGAGCTGGGGGCTGAGGCTGGGCTGTTCAGCTCTGCGTAATGGGAAGCTGGAGATTAAAGACCTGTCACAGTGCAGCATTTAATAAAGGGCAAAGGTAGACAATAATAATTTTTTTTCATATGCTACCTCTGCAAATTTATGCTTTGTTTCTTTTACTCTATTGGGTCATAATTAGATTTTGAGACATTTGAACCTAATGGTATCCTTTTGACAGTCTGTGGAATCTAAAATCTTGGTCACTTCTATAATTCTGGTTTATACCTTCATTATTTAAAAAACCCACCTGAACAAGGCAAATTGCTTCTATGTTTCACATTTTTTTTTAAAGTATAGAAATAATGATCATGGAATCCTAGAACCATAGAATCATAGAATAGTTTGGTTTGGAAAGGACCCTTAAAGGACATCTAGTTCAACTCCCCTGCAAAGAACAGGGACATTTTCAAGTAGACCAGGTTGCACAGAACTCTGTCCAACCTGGCCTTGAATTTTGCCAGGATGGGGCATCTACCACCTCTCTGGGAAATCTGTTCCAGTGTTTCATCACCCTCATCATAAAAAAAAAATCTCTTTCTTATATCTGTCTGAATCCACCCTATTTTAGTTCAAAACCTTACCCCTTGTCCTATGGCAACAGACCCTGCTAAAAAGTCTGTTCCCCTCTTTCTTACAAGCCCCCTTTAAGTACTGAAAGGCTGCAATAAGGTCTCTGTGAAACCTCCTCTTCTCCAGGCTGAACAACCCCAACTGTCTCAGCCTTTCCTCATAGGAAAGATGCTCCAACCCTTTGACCATTTTCATGACCCTCCTTTGGACTCATTCCAACATGTCCAGAGGACCCCAGAGCTGGATGCAGCACTCCAGCTGGGGTCTCACCAGAGTGGAGTAGAGAGGCAGAGTCACCTCCCTCAACCTTCTGGCAATCTGCATCTCTTCCTGTGATGCAGTTCAGGATACAATTGGTTCTCAGGCAGCAAGTGCACATTGCCAGCTCACATCCAGCTTTTCACCCCCCAGTACCCCTGAGTCTCTCTCCAGAGGACTGCTCTCAATCCCTTCATCCCCCAGCCTGTACTGATACTGGGGGCTGCTCCCAACACAGGTCTTGTCAAACTGCATGAGATTCCCATGGGTCCACTTAAGCTTGTCCAGGTACCTCTGGATGGTATCCCGCTCTTCAGTTGTATCAACCAAACCACTCGGTTTGGTGTTATCTGAAACTTGCTGAGGGTGCACTCGATTCCACAGTCTATGTCACTGACGAAGATATTAAACAGTGCTGGTCCCAGTATGGATCCCTGAGGGACACCACCAATCTCCATCAGGACACTGAGCTGCTGACGAGTACTCTCTGGATGTGACCATCTAACCAATTCTTCATCCCTCGAACAGTCCACCCATCAAATTAATCTCTCTCAAATTTAGAGAGAGTGATGTTGTGGGGTACTGTGTCAAAGATCTTACAGAAGTCCAGATAGATGAGATCCATAGCTCTTCCCTTGTCCATTGTTGTCCACTGATGTAGCCACTACATTGTAGAATGACACTAGATTGGTCAGGCAGGATTTACCCTTGGTGAAGCTGTACTGGCTGTCCTGAATCACCTTCCTGTTCTCCATCTGCTTTAGCACAGCTACTAGACATTTGAAATGCTTTTCATTAGAAAAAAACTTTTCATTGCGAGAGAATGAACAATTTTAGTGCTTTCACCACTGTTTGGGATGACAGACTTGTCACAAAAGGCAAAACACCTTTTGTGTTATAAACATTGTGTCCTTATGTTAGCTCCTGCTGTCTTTGAGCTCATCAAGAGTTTCCTGTCTTTTTAAATTTTGGGGACTGCAAACAGTAAAGCAGTAAAACCAATCTCAATAAATTCTGACTAACCATTTAAAGTGATTTTTATTTCACTGTACTGTGTCAAATGACCAAGGTTTCACACAGGAACACTGCAGAAAAACAGAATCCTTCTTTCCAAACAACATAAAATTCAAAAAGACAGAGAGATTGGTGTAGGGAATGTGGTCTTGTGGCCTTGTTACAAATAAAGGATGCCAATCTTCCTTCAGGCTTCCTGCTGCTCTTGGGGGAAGACACATTTGGCACTGAGCTCATATTAAATATATTTATTCCAACACACTGGTACAGTTCTGTTGTTCACCACTTACCTACTGAAAAAGTGTAAATGAGAGAGACTCCAGCCACAAGACGACTGAGTACTGCAGAAGTTCTGCATTATAAACAGCAAAGGCACACATTGCATTTTCTCATTCCTGCTTGCAACAGAATGAGGGAGGCCAGTGTGGTGTCGTGCAAAGCATCCAAAATGGACTTCTGTATGGTATGGCAGAGCCCCCCTAATGGCAATAGCTACACATGATCAGGATCTTGCCTAGTTTTACATTTCAATCTATTTTAATTATTTTATTTTAAAAATTTTAACATGTGAGTTTTTCCCTATGACTGCACATTTCTAATGGCTCTCTACTTACCTAATTGATGCTCATAATTATTTTACAAATTTTGGCTACTTTATTAAAAACATTTTCATTTTAGGATTAATTATCAAAAAAACGTATATTTGCACTTAAAACACTCCTCATGCAGGCATAAGCAATACTTGTCTGTGTAATTACTATGCTTAAGGCTGTAATTGCCCATTTTGCATCTGTGAATCTCTTTTGTATTGCAAGTTTCAGAGAGGAAGATTGGAAATGTTGTCCCTCGTTTCTACATTACTCTCATAACTATGGATGAAACAGTCATATCATGAGCTGCTTCTAAAACTGCTTTGCATTTATATGGTATTTTTCACCTGAAAGTATATTACAGAGGTATTAGATTTTTTTCCCAATTTTTATAAGCTGGGAAGCTAATATCAGAAGGCAAATGAGGTGTTCAGTGTCAAACAGTCACACAGAGAAGCCATGCCTTGGGCACAGATCATTTCTCACCACCAGCACCTAAGAACACACTGTAGCACCACAACTCAGATGCACTTCTGCTTTCTTTCTAATTTAATATCTATCTCTAACACTGAACTATTAATTATGTTATTTAACCTGGATACAGAGAGGCCTAAATAAACTGCATGTACTGTATGAAGCATCACACTTATTTGTAGATGCTTGCAAAGCTGACCTTCCGTAATTATACAGTTGCTAATTGATGTGAATTCTGAATTTGTGTACATTTGTGGTTTTCCCTTCACTGAATTCATTTAACAAAGCAGATGAGTTCCCTCAGTTGAAGTCCATGACCAGCATCAGACTATTTCCCTGTTCTGTTGCTGGATGCAGCAGCAGAAGATGAAGGTCGTCTAACTGGACCATGGATCATTAAGTAATTCCATTACTTGCTGTGTGACATTCCCAGCTGTACTGGTATTTGTTGCTGAGATATAAAGCCACAGTCTCATTAATATGGTACAATTCGTGCCGCAGTGTAGCACACTGTTAAACTAAAAAAAAGCCCTGAAATCCGCCCCAAACCCCATGGAACCAACATCAAAAGATCTTCACTGATTAGCTGTGGAGTAATGATCCGACTAATGAGTCTGTCCCCTTATCCTCACCCTCCAAATGAGATAATTTAGGGTTCAGTTTTTTCCTGCCCTGTGCATTTATAGTGATATATCACTACATGATATTGATAGAGGAAACTGCCAAATATGAACTCTTCCTTCACATCACTCTTTGTCACAGGTAGCTGGTAGCCTGGTGAATGCCATTGCAGTCTCTTTTGAATCACTTTGCCACACTTTGGCTTGGTTTTTGGCAAGATATAAGTGAACAAAGTTAAAACTTGGCTCTCTTATAGAGTGCTTTTCCAAAACACATTAACATCATTTCTCTCTTTCTCTCAGGTTTCTCCAGGTTTGCTTGAAATGCCCTTTTCATAACTCGGAGTCTTTTAAAGAATTCAGATCCTATTTGAGATAGTTCTAAGCCCATAATTTTGGTGTGCTGCACATTACAGCTGAGGAAGCAGAACAAAAGATGCTCTTTCAAGCAGTGACATAATTTAAGCTAATTGGAGGCTACTTAAAATTTTCTTCCTGTTTTTAAGGGCCATTGACTTACCCTCCTGAGGAATGATGCGAAGAGTTACACTGAGACCTGCATCTTTAATTAGCTTCACAATATCTGCATGAGGCATGTTAATAATAGACTGGCCATTCACAGCTAAGATCCGGTCTCCAACTTTAAGTTTTGCACAGCGATCCGCAGGACTTCCATCAATTATCCGCCCGATTTTATGGGGCACAGCTAGACAAGAAACAATAGTCACAGTTAACGTATGCTGAAAAAAATGGTGATGTTCACAGGCAAAAGGAAATGAGTTCATTTGGAAGAAAGTTCAATACGAATTAAAAAACGGCTTGTGTAAAAACGTGTAAGGATATAAATTCTTATGCAATGTCATTTGCATTAACGCTGTGTTTTTTCACTAAAAATTCAGAATCCAGCTGTGTATATATACATGGCATATATATATATATATATATATATATATATATATATATATATATATATTCTGAAGTCCAATATAAGTTTATAGTTCAGCTATTTTGCAAACCCGGCACGTAACAAGATAATAAACAGATCAGGAGAACAATAAGGCATTAAAACGGGAAAGGGGACAAGTTTGCACAATAAGTAGTAGTCATAAATTGCCTCCCACCTCCTAGTTCACAGAATTTCTTTATTTGTATGTTGCAAAAGAGGCACTACAGACATGATTTATTTTATATACAAATAGATGTAATTACTGAAAATGCCCAGGGTTCATGAAATTGTTCTCCTCCATTCAAATATGTTAACTGATAAATAGAAATAATACAGAAGATTTATTGAGATGTGCAGGTCTCTAACTAGATATGAATAATATATGAATAGAATTGAATTTATAGATAACTATGAGTACGTAGACGTACTACATCACATCTCAGCCCCTTCTCAAAACATTACAGAACAACTTTGCTTCTCCTTTTGTTCTTCTCTGTGGTTCTTCCTGTTTACTCCATCCATGCTCTTGTTCTGTCTTGTCCCTCATTTTCCACTGAATTTTCTAAATTTTCTTCTTGATTTTTCACCCAGTGTTTCTTTCCTATTATCCTCTGTTTTTTAACTAAATGCATATGCTATGGTTGACTCTTTTCTCTAGGCTCCCCAAAGAGCATGCCATTTTTCTTTCTTTCTACTACTCATAAATATGCTTATCACAGTTAAATTTGACTATATATTTGATTAGTATCCTAATGGTGTCTGAGCATCCCTCCCCAATCCCACACTTCAGCCTTGGCAAACTCAGCACAAAGCAATTCAGCCCCACTATCCACCTGCAACTGGTGTTTAAAAAGAGTTGTGTTTCATTTTTCAAAAATAATATATCCTTAAAATTTTATTATCTACAGAGAACTTGGAAAAGTGAAAGAAAAGATTGTTCAAACACTTTTTGGGAAATATGTAGGCTATCAATGCTCCTATAAACCAAAGCTCTAACAGGAGACGTGTTCAGAATACATTGCTGCAGAACAAATTTCTCAGCCCTCTGATAAACATTCTCAGAAGGTGATGGTGACTAACACAGATCGTACATCTCATATGAAGTCACAATACACATAGCTCAAAGTGACCTTTGTTTCTAGTATGGATGCAAGTGGTTTTACAGTGTTAAAAATTAATTTTCTGAGAACTGAAAGTATAAGTGAACACTCTGAAGTGCAAGGCATAATCAAACTGCATGCTTCTTTACCACTATAGTTGAGACAAGAATATGAATTAAATCTTGGCTTTTGTAATATGGACACAGTTAGTGTACTTCAGAAATGTCTTGTTGTTTAGGAAATAAGCACTTAACTTATGTCACAATGTCTAAATCTTTCTATGTTTTAAAATACACTAAATATGAATAGACCCACTTTCTAAAAAATTGTGTTTATTTTGCCCTCAATGCAGACGTATAACTGCCATGCATGTACATGAGTGAGTAAACAAGTAAAAGAGTAACCTGACACTGAAACAGTTTATATTCATACAAAACCTTTTTCGTCAAATCAATTCTTAAAGCATCACCAAGACTCATTTAAACTAACACTAAAATGTGTCTGTTTCTGGTACATGTAAAAAAAATCTGTCTGAAATTGCCATGTTTTTACTACATATCAGTGGAGATCTGAAAATGAGACCGTCTTATGTGAAAAAGTAAGAAATTTAGTAGTAAGAAAGAATATGAAGTATAGCGGAGATGCCATAGTTAAAACTTCCGTACTTGCCATTTCTACCCCAAAGGTGTTTTTGCTAGACTAAATATTTAAGTAGAGACATCATTTCAGTAGTGAGGGGCGTGGGAGGGTGGGGGGTGGGAAATCCAATTAATTTGCCAGAACAATTTCTGTTGGACTTCTTGTACCTGACAAGTGAATAGAGCAGATGTCTGTATGTTTGAGATGTCTGCTAAAATCAAAGCTGGAGGTGGAAGAGCCACGAGAGTCTAATTCTGATTCAAATCCTGAGAAAAAGGAAGGGAGGGAGAAAGAGAAGGACTTTGTGTTCTTTTCTTCTTCCCCTTAAGCCTAATGGTTTTTACCTTCCCGATAAAGGTACTCACTCTAAATATTCATGTTATGAAAGGATCAACAGTAGGTGAACATCAAAACAAAGCTTGTGTCTGTCAAGGTACCTTTTCTACTGCACTTTGGTATTTGAGGATTTAACGCTCCTCTTTTCAGGTTGTATTGGTGCCATGTGTTGTCATACAATCTTGCTGCAGAGTAGGGTGTGGAAAGCTTTTGCAGAAGGAATCTGAATCTCTAAATCTCTAAGGGATTCAAGGTGACACTGTTATGCTCTATCAGGGTTTTATGGGCAAATCCAGTGACTTACTAACGGGACTCATAGCCATCCAGCAGAAACTGGTTTATGTCCATTTCTAGATAATATGAAGAGAAGCTCCTCCCCTCCCAGTAATATCCTAGGAGTTTCTGGTCTCTGCATCTCTTCCCAGTGGAACTCTGCCTGAGAGCCTCCTAAGCCACAATATCCTGACTGCCATGGTCCCTGCTGCTTCCTTGGGAAGGGAGGATTTATTTAAGGCTTTATTTATAAGCATGAGTGCTTCTAAGGGATGCAGATTACATGATGTGCAGGTTGCTCAAAATAAAAGAGACCACATTAGAATATGTTGGGAAGCTTAATTTTTAAGGGCCTTTGGTGGTGAAATACTTACTTTGAATGGATAAGAAGGAACTACTCTCATAGAAGATTAATTAGCTAAAAGCTAATAACAAAGGTAGAAATCAACTGTGAATTTTCACAATGGAGAATTTTTATCATTCAGAATGGTCACATCTACAACAAGCATGGAAGAGCTGTAAAACTGTCAGTACCGAGTGCATTCAGTGAAGTGACAGACAAGATCTCATGAAAAGAAATGCAAGATGATGCACACAGGGAAAAAATAACCCTGCCTAAGCTTAAGCAGAGATGAGCCCTAAATTAATTATTATCACTCAAGAGACCTGGAAATGTGTTCCTACTTCTCTATAAACACAAAATCAGTAAAACAGTCAATAGGTCTTAAAGAGTTAGAAAAACAATAACAAATGAAACAAATTATTGTTAGTTACTAGTGTACACTTAAAGTACTGCTGATAGTTTCAGTATCCTCATCTCAAAAATCATAGCAATGAATTCACAAAGATTCAGAGAAAGGTACCAGGGCACAAAGAAGCAGAAAAGAGCCTCTGCTTAAAGGAATGAGCCTGCTATGTCCATGAACTCCCTATCTACAGCTTGGGAGAGAGAAGGTGGGGCAATGTTCTGGAGGGCCAGAATGAAAGGCTTCAGAAAGGGATTAGACCAATTCACAGGGGTGGACCCACTGCAGATTAAATCCAAAATTAATGTCTGTGAAAGCTGAGGAGATGTCTCGGGAAGGTGCTGTAGGCAATGTCCTCTCTGCCACTGGCCACAGCCCAGGGACAGTGAGGAGCTGCTTGGCTATTTGGTCTCTCCCAGGATGGCAGGTCTCTTCTTGGGAAGAAACCTCCCATGCCTGGCATTTAACTAGGGTTTTGTTGACATGTATTTTTTTCTTAAATAGTATCTTCAGTGCTTTATTTTATCTAAGGAGAGCATTTAATAATGTAATATAAAATAATGTAATGTAATGTAATAATTAAAGGAAATCCCAGATAACTTGACTGGTGGTAAATAATTCCACTTGTCCTTAAAAATTTTTCGAAATCTATTCATACCTCTTGTAAGAATTTGCCACAAGCTGTTCTCCAAAGGTACATTTTGAACAGTGGCAGCATATGCCTGGATTAGACTTTGCAAAGAATTTGATCCACTTATTTCAAAATACTGACTTACTTGATTTAAAAGTAATCTTTGCATTCAGAAAGTGGATAAGATCTGTTTTCAGAAATTTACTGATAACTACAAATTAACATTTTTCTCTATATTTTTTTCTTTGATAAAAGTCACCCACTTTTCCTCTCCATGAGTGAAATTAATATCCTTCCCACACCTTCATGTCACAAAAAAGAAAAAGTAAATTCTGTGGCGTTACACCTAAGGGTCCATATGCTTGGGTCAGCTGTACACAAACTTAGAGCAGTTGCTGAATACAGATACTGCTTCTAACACGGTGTATCACAGAGTCACAGAATGGTTGGGGTTGGAAGGGGCCTCTGGAGGTCACCTATTCCAGCCTCCCTGCTGAAGTAGGTTCACCCAGAGCAGGTTGCTGAGGATTGCATCCAGGCGGGTTTTGAATATCTCCAGAGAAGGAGACTTCACAGCCTCCCTGGGGAGCCTCTTCCAGTGCATGGTTACCCTCAGAGGAAAGAAGATTTTCAGAATGAACTTTGTTTTAGTTTGTGCCAATTGTCAATTGTCTGCTCCACCCTCTTGACACCTGCCCTTTATATACTTGTATGCAAAAATCTCCTCTCAGCCACCTCTTCTCAAGGCTGAACAGGCCCAGCTCCCTCAGCCTTTCCTCATAAGAGAGATACACCAATTCCCTAATCATCCTCCTAGCCCTCCACTGGACCTCCTCCAGTAATTGCATGACTTTCTTGTACTGAGAAGCCTGGAACCGGACACAGCACTGCAGGTGTGGCCTCACTAGGGCCGAGTAGAGGGGCAGGATCACCTCCCTCAACCTGCTGGCAATGCTCTTCGTAATACACCCCAAGGTACCATTGGCCTTCTTGCCCACGAGGGCACACTGCTGGCTCATGGGCTGATTGCTGTTCACCAGGACCCCCAGGTCCTTCTCTGCAGAGCTGCTTTCCAGCAGGTCAGCACCCAGCCTGTACTGCTGCCTGGGGTTATTCCCCCCCAGATGCAGGACCCTCCATTTGCTTGTTTGAACTTCATTAAAGTTCCTCTCCACTCAACTCTCCAGACTGAGAGTTGACTGAATGGCAGGTCTGACTGAGTGGCAGCACACCCTTCTAGTGGATCAGCCACTCCTCCTAATTTTGTAACATCAGCAAACTTGCTGAGGGTACACTCTGTCCCTTCACCCAGACCACTGAAAAATAGGTTAAACAAGACTGATATATCTATCAGCCTCTCACTTTTTGCAAATGAAAATAATTTCTCCTCATTTGAAAGACCTAAAAAAAAGAGAAAGCACTAAAAATCACTGATTCTAAGATGAAGTTACCAACAAATAATGCTTTTCTGATTTCATTTGAAAGACCTAAAAAAAAAAGAAAGAGCTAAAAATAGCTGATCCTAAGATGATGTTACAAAAAAAATAATGCTTTTCTGATCTACATCAATAATTTTTACTAATAATTATTATTTTACATATATTCGGTACTTTTAGACATAACTGGCGAGTCTGTAGAAAGCAACTTTCCTGTTTTTCCCTCTATATAGTATCTAAATATCAAAAAGTATCAGTCAGGGGTGAAAAAATTGAACCTCTGCTTTATTTATTAAACCCTCTGGCAGATAAATTTTTGCAATCTTTTCTAATGTTAACAGATACAGATAGTAAACCAAGCAAATGAGCCTTCCTGAGCCAGCTGTACTTTTCAATGTTATACAGCTAATCAAATGAATATTTATTATATTCTCAACTCTCTAAACATGCAAGAGTTTTCATTCAATCAGCAAGTTCCAGCATATCAGATTTTAATAGGAAGAATATATTAAATGGAAACATCTGTAATTTCATTGCTATTGAATAATCTAAAATTTGGAAAGCTTGAGTGTGGTGGACTTCTTATCAGGGTTAAAAAATATTTTCCTGATACTGATGGGCTGTTTTATGTGGCACTTATTTGGAAAATAGAATTCTGTGGCACACTGCATAGTTACAGATGAAAATAATCCCTTTTGTTTATAAGGTTAATGAATCTATGAATTGAAACATCCCACTGTGTTCTAATATGGAGCATATTTGCTTGCATAGCGAAGGCATAAGGATATAGGTGGGAAGGACTGCACATATCTTAGAAAGCTGAAGATCTATGAAAAAATTAATGTAACTTAAGTACTTTAATTCAATCTTCTCATGAAAGCAAAATGGGCCTTGTGGAATCATTAGAAAAACCCTGATTCCCTTGATGGGTTTCTGCTAAGAAAACTTGCAGTGTTTGTTCTTTGAACACACAAGAGCAGCACCTGTAGGTCCAAATGACCTATTCAGGAACATGCTGGAGGACAGAAATCATCTAGAGAAGGGAGTGAAGTGGTTAAGATTCTCCATGCTTTTTGTCCACAAAATATCGAATAGGCAATGGAGTATTTCATGCCTGCAAACTACAGAAATGTATTTTGATGATATTAAAAATCTCTTTCATTTCTTAAGGTTATTTCACTATGATTAACTGCTTATGTTGATTTGAAAAACTAAATCATGTAGCAATTTCTTTCTGCTCCAAGTTATACTATCAGTTTAACATGCTTAGAAAGTGTGCTTTTATAACTGAAGAGGCAGAAGAACAGCTCAAACTTGAATATCAAAGCTACATAGAAATGAGAATCCAGATTCCTTTCCCAAAAGTTGCAAATATCTTCCATGGGGGACTCACACTGTGGGTGGGTTTTCACTGCTTATGCTCCAAAGATGTCCTAGGTGGAGTAGACAGACATCCTAATTTCCAATGCTTTGTTTTCTTTAGAATTTGTAGATTGCTCACAGAAAATTACGTCCCCAGGCACCATTTTACCTGGGAAAAGCATGGGAGAAATTGCTGCACAAATAACTCAGCTCACACAGTTATCATTGATCGATAAGCTGGGTTTTATAGTTCAAAGAAACTCTAGGCTGAATGGGACTTATTTCAGAATGCTGTTTTCTGCAGTCAGCAGAGGTTTAGCTTGGATTTATGTTTTTTAGTTAAGACTGCATGTTTTCAGAAATGAAAGAAACTTTTTTCATTAGGTTCTGTTTTATCATGTTTTGAAAATCCAGCAGGCAGTGGCATATGCAGTGTAGGGACAAATTAAAGCCACAATTCCTCTTTTGCTAAGCAGGAGGAAGACCATAAAAAGTATGAACAGTCATCTGCCTTTAATTTCTTGAAAATTGTTTATTGATTATACCTGTATTTTCAGTTTGTTTACACTTTCTAACTCTGCTAATTGACAGTAAAATCCTGGAAATATTGCCAATTTTCCAATTTCACTGGAAGCTGCAAGTTAACTAGATCTATTTACAACACATGGTGTCTTTCTACGGAGACTAGGATGTTAAAAGATTTACAGAGAATCACAAGTTCTTTTCCTAGATGAAGTTGCATCCCAAACACATACAGTAAAAGCGGCAGGAAGATACGAAGTAGGCATGGACAAACGTACTCCATAAAACTCAGGGACAAATTCATCCTCAAATCTCATTTTGGCCATTTCCATCACGATGCAAGTGCTTTTCCATGGGATGTAGATAGTGAATTTATCTTGATACTCTAAAAATATTTCCCTAAATGTAATGCAAAGTGTAGATTAATTAATTAAATTTTAAGTATTTTAGCTGTAATTTCTCCTATCTGGACAAGGGACAAGAGCCATAGTACCCTTTAATGTTGGAAGGGGATTTGGGGGAAGGCACAATAATATATTTTAGAGGCAGTGGAAGTCAATCCTTTCACTAGAAATAGGTCAGGAGCCTGGACAGGTGTATTTTCTTTTCTTAATCTCTTAGCACCCTAAGATCCTCTGCAGCAGGCAAAATGACTTGCTCCTGGATATACCACTCAAGGACAGTTCTTTATTTATCCACTTTATCTTCTTTTACTGATAAAAATTTGAAGCATGGCTGACCTTTTCTATGCCCCTGCTTTGCCCTGTGAAATCTCTTCATTCAACCCTTGTCGTTCATTTTCCATTCCTGATCTGCCCCACATTAGAACTGCAGTTCAGTGCAAGATAATCTCCTGCGCTGGATTAGAGAACGTCCCAAGCAAAGCTTTGACAAAGCGGAAACAAAATTTCTACCATTATAGACACAGAAAAATAAATATGCAACAAGAATTGGATGTTTACGAAAGTACCAGTAAGTAAAAATGACATCCAGATCTAAGGGCTGACTCCAAACTACTTAACATTTATTTATTAAAATGACAGCTACTACAGTGCTGCCTATCACAAAATGTGGAAAAATAGTCTGTTCTCTAATTATGGCTGTAGTCTGTCCTCACTCTGTGTATCAATAGCAAAAAAAATTGCATTTAGTATTTTGAAAATTTCTGCAAGGTAAAGGCAGGCCTGTAAATCAACTGTAACAACAAACCCCCTGCATAGCATGTGTGGGAGACCAAAAATAGTTAATGGCTTAAACATTGTTAAAATCACTGAAGTACTTTTGTAGCAAATTGTGCAAAGAAGTAACTGCTCTCCGAAGCCCACCCCTTCCTGAATAGGTCTACTAATTTGGACTCTGACAGGAACTGGAGATAAGATAAAGGTGGTACCATTGTCCAATTATCGTAGGAGAAGAATGTATCCACAAGTGTGAGAAACTGGAATGCTAATGGCTCAGACAATCAAGGTGCAAGTTGACGATGTGCAAAGCAAGGAAAGAGGCAAATCCTGCGAGGCAGGGTAGTGTTTCTCTGTCCTTAAACAAATGACTCAGCTGTGATACCTCTCCTCCGGGGAACTACCGGAACAACGAACATGTAGCCTGAAGATTTTAATCTCTGCTGATGGGCCATAATGGACTCAACTGTGCTGATGGAACAGGTAACTGTTTTAGAAGGTGTCAAAGACTCATGAAATGTTCTGTGATGCAGTATTACATCATTCATTGTAAAACTCCCCACCCCAGGGGAGGTACTGGGGGTGTTTCTACCTAGCCTAAGCATAATAAAAATCCCTGGGATTTCCCTTAGCACCATGGACTTCTTCGCTCACCATACGGTTTCTTCCCACATCACATGGGACTTCCTTTACCACTACGGGCTTCTTCCCTCAAGACACTCTGGGGCTTCTTCCGTCACCACATAGGCTTCTTATCTCACCACCCAGGGCTTCCCTCAATGGATCCAGACTGCAACCATCACTTCAACAAGACTGGGACTCTCAACACCAAGAAGACCACAAAAAGAGGATCAACGGGATGCCATTGGAATCCATGGAGTGGTGATTTTTTTCTACTTAATCTGTCTGTCACTCTCTTTCTCTCCCCCTCCCTTTTTTCCTATTTCTTTCTATCTCTCTCTACCTCATTTACTGTTAAATAAAAATCCGTACTGTTGACTTTGGCATATGGCCTCATTTGCAACTTATTTTGGGCAAAGACATCTCTCTTTAATAATTTAATGAATTGGATCATAGCAGCATGTCAAGAAAATGTTGACCAAGACCCTAAGCCTCTTGGAGCAATAGTGACATCTTTTAATTCTGTGAGCTCCTGAGCCTTTCATGGCAAATGGAGTGTGAGCTTTTGTGTAAACCCTTGAGCTTTAAGGTCAACTGCAAAGCAGCAAACCAATGAACCTGCAGCTCTGTAGCTAGTAGCAACTTTGTTGTAATGACTACTTCAATTTTAACAATCCTTGAAGCACAAGCACCTAATGACAAAAAGTGCATGCTCCTGTTCTCAGCAAGAGCTGTTGGAATTTGCTGGATTGTAAAACATAGTTTGTAAGTATGATTTCAAGAACAAGAAAAATACTTTCAGTGCATGATTAAGCCCATTCTTGAGTAAAAGTGATGATGATACTTATACTTCCAAGACCTCAAGTCTTTTGCTTTTACAAGAAAGTAGAGAAGGGAATAGAGCAATTGAAATAAACATTCTTAAATCAAAGGAACTCTTCTCCATACTTTGCCCTGAGGATGCTCCCAGTGAGACAACTTTTTAGGCTATGCTATTCCTAATAGTGTCTGGCACTACAAGATACTTCCTTTTCTGACCTATTTTGCCTATTTTGATTCTTTCAGAATTGCTTTGCAATTGCAACATTAACATTTCACTCCATATGCCTATCCAGCATCATTCTGTGCCACAGGGGGACACAAGAGCTGGCAACAAGTGCACTGGTTCCAAAACCAGGAACACTGGAATAATGGCTATGCTCCTCTTAATAAAGCCAAAATTACATCACCCAAATTAAGTAAAGAAAATAACCCCTCTTACTTTACAAAGAGTCAGTGATTTTTAGATTGTTTTTATAACTGATGACAGATCATGTAATTTTCAGCATATTTTTTCTACTACAGTTTTGTAACAGAATTCACATAGGCTATTTTCTTTTCTGTTCTGTCACTGTCTACAACAAATGTAATTTTTTTGTTTAATCCTGTTCTTGCAAACTTAGGATTTGGTGCTCTTTGGGATCACTGAAATTTAATGCAGTTATTATTTGAATAAATTCGCTTGTCACTTCCATAGCAGACTGTCATTTTCCTTTACTACTGGAGATGTCCAACTGAGCATCAACAATGACTACCTATGTAGTTGCTTGTGCAGAAAGTACTGCAAGAACATGTTGGAGGGTAAGGGGCAAAGCTGGATCTTGAACCTGGATCTGTAGTCTTCAAGAGAATATTCCAGTCACAGAATTTTTGGTTGCTTGAGAATTTTCTCTTTCTCTTCCTCTCCTCATTCCACAAACTCTATGAAGTAATTTTCTTGAAAAAGTCATGACTGACTTAACTGATTAATATGTATGTATCGCAGTGTCCTCTATGGATTATTTTTTTTCCTTTCTGATCTTCTGCAAAAAACTTACAGTTGGCTATTATATTCAATAAAGTGAAAACTCAGAGTCCCAAGAGGCTAATTATCTATGGTTTTGTTACAATATTAATTCTGGCAATCATGGAGTTTTAAAATTCAGCTGAGATAACATGAAAAGCAACTCTTTTAATAACTGCATGATCATGAAATACTGCAAAGAAGTTTCCTGAGATAATTTGCTATTGTGAGATAGGGTTTTCTCTGTACTCTCTTAGCTGGTTTTCAGTTATGAATTTAGAAGAGTAAAGTTTGGTGATTTTGTCAGGTGCCAGTTTTGGGCTAAAGATCAGTTCCTTCAAAACACGTTTTGAATGCAGAGAAAGGACTGCATTAGGCTGCAACATGCAAAATTATAAATGTTCTCACTTCTCTTGGTTTTTCATCTGTGGTCAGCATTCCCACTTTCAGGTGGATTTGGTGGGGGATGTAGATGCCTCTCAACATGAAGCCTTTTTTGCTTCCTTCTTCCAGTGGGCTCAGCTCTCAGTTGGTTAAATGTCACTGGAAAGACCCAAAGGCCCCCCTGTGCCTGCAGCTGCCATTACCAAAGGGTTTGAGTCTTCTGTAAGTCCTGTGTCACATCTGCCTGGCCTCTCCCTAGACCTACCGAGGACATCTCAAATGGCACCAGATGCCTGTATTAAAACAATAAAATTGACCTACAGCAAACACTACTTTTCTAAACAGAAAGCAAGCTATAATTATTAAGGGCAGATCTTGGAATCTGGCTTCTACTGCGTATAGGTAGATATATCATCTCCCTGTACTCAGTTGTAATTTTTATGGTCTCTATACTCCACCCAGTTAAAAAATCAGCCTCTCTGCACCTGCATCTAACCAGTTTTCCCGTTTTCTATTTACTTCTGCAGTCCTCTAACTGGACAGCTGCTGTCATAGGGTTTGCTGTGATCTAAGCTTTTATTTTAACTTCCTGAACTTCATCTTGATTTAGTAAAAAAAAAAAAACAAAACCGAAAAACTCAGTTGCACATGGGGGAATAATTTATTCATATAATCCAACTGGTTACTCGCAGAGTCTCTTTGTGACATAGTAACAGAGAAAATCTACTTTGTGGGTAAATCCTGTATTACTCTGACCGCCAAAGGAGTGTGGGAAGCACAGTGTCTGAAAGGCCAAAATAACCTTTGGTTTTGCCTAAAATACAACAGACAAATAATGCCCCTGCAGCAACATTAAGAGTACCCTCCCTTTTAATCTCTGCAGTGATACATTATTAGCAGTTAGGTTTAAATTAATTTATTTCTTTTTATTTGGGGCAAACTTGGAAAAGTATAAATTGAACAACATGATTTACTTACTTATTGTGGACCCAGATTCGGGCCTGTTCAGGGAACTGATGATAACAAAGCCAAAGCCCTCGTTCTCCTTGCGGTGGATCACCACGTCGCTGGTTTGCAGGCTGTGAGACACGAAGCCCTCGGGGGGAGTAGCATTGCTGCTGGAGGCAGCGTGATTACTGTTCGCGTAAGTCGTGTAGTCACTTCTTGGAGAACTGTGGTGCGTAGACACTGAGCCTGGGCTTCTGCCATTCTCTGGGCAGGGTTCTCCTACAACATAAATCACACTAGTGTCACAGTCTGACTTGCTCAGTGGCTTTGTGACTTACAGTACATTTGCTAATGCAACATGAATACAACTGACTGTCTGCAGCCCAGACTACTGCAAGTATTAAACTAGGAGCTGTAAAAGATGCAGAGAGAGGAATCCACATAATTATGCAGAACGTTCAAGGGTAATCAGATAAAGCAAGCATGAACCCTCACTGCTAAGCTAGCCAGACGAGTGAAAAGTGAGAAACAGTGTCTATCTGGATTGCAAAAACATTAGCAAGCACTATTCCTTATCTGCTGCTTGATCTTTCATCAAGAGGAAAATGCGACTCTCTAATCCAATATAAAATTATTTGTGTTTGGATTACAGGAATTTAAGCAGGGAGCTAACATAGAGTAATTAGGATTAGCTGCATTATGTTCTTCTTACAAGCTGATTAGCATGCTCAAAAGATGTTCATGGAACAGAGCAGTTATACAGTGAAAAATAATCACAAGTAGTTTTTCTGTGGGTGTCATGGCAGAAGCAGTGGTCATTTAAAGAGTTTGAGGATGGTCTTGTCTGGGAAGTTCAAAAGGGCAGAAGTGAAAATGGAGTCCATCCGCACCTCAGTATTGCTTTATAGTGACAAAAACAGAGAACTAGCTAAAACTTTTGGGATTACACATTTTTTAGCGCAAGCATTTTGGCAATTGAAAACAGTAAAGTTACTTCTCCAGATGGGAAAAAAAATTTATATTCCTTGCAGATCTAAGTTGTTTACACAAATCAGCATTTATTGACAGTTTTAATACAGAACTTTCAGATAAACGTAAGTAATATGTTTTCTGTTCTGAGCAACGAGAGTGGCAGAGTCATTTTACTGAACATGTGAGGAGCTCACGCATACACACATACATCCTAGGTAGGGTGTTTGCAAATTAGACCTTCAGTGTGTACACATTAATAAAATAAACATCATCCAAGGACAAGCTGTTGTTTTCTCAGTCAGGTGTGTCCTTTAGCGGTCCTTCTGCAACTATGAAATAAAGTAATTAGAGAGTATAAAGAGGAAGAAAAACAAACAATTATTATACTCCTGCTTCAGAACTGAAAATCTCCAAGAGTTATTGAACCAAATCTGCAACTAAATGCCATAGTCAGTGACAAGAGAGATCTCATTTTCTGGCTGTCACATTTCAGAAAGCTGAATATTGTTTATGTCAGTAGGGCTGCAACAGAAAGAAAATTATCTTACTCTGTAGAATGACCAAAGGCTGGCTTGGCCATAAAAGAATGCAACTGAATGCCAAAAAATATAGGAAAAGAAAGATAAAGGAGGAAAAGTTTAAATGGCTATTTGACTATCAGCTGTGCAATAGACATTTGTCAGAAAAATTATGTTTTGCTTCTGGTTGTGAAAAAATGGCATTTTAATCGACATTGTTCCAAATACCACATTTTCCTAATCAAATTGTTTTCCAGAGCTTGTGAATTGAGATTTTCTGTTCCAGATCTGGGTAAGTGTATGTGGAAAATGGTGATTCCAGGTGAGGGCTAATATATGTATATCAACTATAGACAGGCAAGGAAAAACCCAGACCCCTCTGTTGTATACATTCACGCTAGTGAGAAATGCCCATGAAATTAATTGGTTCGATGTATTAGTATAGCATTTTGCAGTCACGTCCAACATCAGTAGTTTTAAAATTTTTTCACAAAGCTTATGTTATAACACACCACATTAAAATCTTGTTCGGGTCCTGCAATGCTTAAATATTAATGAGTTACACACTATATTCCCTGGTGTGGCACTCTCAAGGCCCAAGAACAACTTCAAGTGTTTTACCAGCTTGCCTCATCCTCTGTGCCAGGAGACCAGCCTGGCTAGCAGACCCTTTAATATTTAACAAGCAGCAGCAAAGGCTGGCATCCACTCCATGCTAACCCTCTTGCTAATTTTGCCTGCATTCCATACAGCTGGCTGACCCAGGAAAGGCGCTAAAGGCAAGGACTCGGCGGATTACCTTGGTTATTGGCCATTTTCCTCGCGCTGGGGGAGCTGCGAGGGGGCGTCGCGCCGGGTGCAGGGGGAGTTTTCTGGCTGGAGGACTCTGGAGTCAGTAACAGAAGAAAGTCAGTCCCGCGAGAGCGCGGCTGTCAGGGAACTGCGATGCCGCAGTGGGAGGGGGACTGAGAACACGAAGGTGAGTGGGAGGGCGGTTTTTTGGCAGGAGAGCGAAGGGGAATGGTGCAGGCAGCAACAGTGGATCTAGGGCACAGCAAGGCAGAAGACAGGACAGGCTGGGAACGTGGGTTTGCTCATTTCTGGTGCCTCAGTGAAGTGTACTCACCACAAACGTTTTAAAAGTTCTTAAATAAACTTCTCTCCTTGAGTAAGCGAAGGTTGCAATGGAACGGTATTAAATTCTCTCATCAAAGCTTTAATAGATGCTGCCACACATTCCTCCAGGTTCTGATGTTTGAGACCAAGCTAGTCTAAACATCAAATTTACTACAAATACTTCATATTGTTTTAGGTTCATTTTCTGAATGTGTCTCCTCGACGGGAGAATCTGGCCCTGTTCCTAGGAGCCACTTGTGCCCTACAGAAGGTTTTCAGCCAGCTTGTGTTGCAGTTCGGGGGGAAGTTCCAGATGACATAAGTGAGACCAGAAATGGGCTTTTAACACACACAAGAGTGAAATGAGTTCCTGCCCTGAACAGTTAATAGTCTTTGAGCCTTTCTCTGATTGCTTATTGACACAGTCAGCTCAAATGGCTTTAACTTGGGTGAACAATTAGTCCCAAAAGTGGACAAGAGGAGACAGTACAGACCAAGACAGCATGGAACAAATCCAGAGCACTCATGATCACCACACCAGGGTTGCCAATATTGTTTCCACTTCTGAAGGAAACAGCACTCAGCTGTAGTATTTTTGTTACAGAAACAAGGGACACATTTACAATTATTTTTGCCTCAAAATGACACCAACGCTCACTTTTATTTCCTCTATTTTTTAAGAACAGCACCTGTTCGTGCTGTTAGCATTGGGGTCTGTTTTCCATTTCACCTTTCCCAGCCTTCACTCACCCGTGGGTAGCACCTTTCTCCTCACAGTAAGATTCACTTGCCCGTTTCGGGCAGCGTTATGCATAAGATCAATCACATATCGGTGGGTTTTGCCGGCCACTGGAATCCCATCTACATACACCAGCTCATCACCAGGATGGAGACGACCATCTCGGTCTGCTGAGCCCATGGCAATTACTGCTCCGATGAGAATCTAGGCAGCAAAGAAACAAAATCCTGTCATTTATACACTGAGCCTCCAACTTACACGAATGTTGCTTTGATTTTCCCTTTCTTCCAAAATTAGGCTGGCGATTTAGTGCAGGTGAAGAGATCTGTGTGTCTGAGAGCTCTGCTTCCTTGCCTTTGGTAAGAAGGTAAGATATTTCCTACCTGCATAGGAGTGACACACCTGAGAATCCTAATCTAAGGAAAATCTACTTGATACCTTCAAATCAAGACAATCTGTCTCTAAGGAGTGTGGAGTTACAGACTACATTATGCAGAAGATCTAAACATTAATTCCATGTAAGGATCCTTTTGACTTAAAATTAGTGAGTCTACATATTTCTTATCAAAGGTTCTTCACTGCTGCGTGATTTAAACACCTGGAATTAAACACCTGAGATCATTAGTGGAAGTGACCCCCCTACACAGAGTTTGCTTTCAGTCTCTTTAGGAGAAAAGAAGTGCTATATTAAAATGTTGTTACTTACAATGAATAATTGCTTAGGTAGTGACTGATTAACAAAATGGAAAAAAGAGGAAAAATGTCAGCTTGCTCTGGGCAGATATTGTTTTCCCAAATCAACATTTAAATGTAATTTGTATGGGACGTATAAACTAGTAAAAACCTGTCCAAAAACTTTTAACAATTTTCTCCACTTTATATACATATAATTTCACATAATTTATTAGAAGAAGACATATACATTTTCCCTGTGGAATAACTGGTAGAACAGTTGAGCTTGATTCAAACAAAACCTACTTTCTTTGAAAGAATTTTAAAGCATTCAGGAAGTGTTCCAAGTTTTCCTTTCTCTTTTTCACTGTGAGAGTGAGCATAGAATGATGGATATGACATGCCGTGTGACAATCCACTTTAAATAAGAAAAGATAAAAGCTATCAAGCACTGCTTTTCATGATGAACTGCAAAGGCTGGATGTGGTAGTCACACACGTGCTCCTGTGTTTTTTTTTGTGGTCTTAGCTGCACAGTTGCAAATATCCCAGCAGAGTGTTTAAATGAAACCCTATGTGGAGCCTGGAGAATTTTCCCCAATTTTTAGCCTCCCTTTGGCTTACTTTTGCTTTCAAAACTTAGCAAAGAGAGAACATGATGCAGCGTTTTCCTGATTTCTGGTGTTCCTGGGATCCCATTAAGCAGCGCCAGGCTGAGTGGCCACAGAGACTTTTTCAGATTCTCCATTCTGTTCTTCAAATAGTGAAAAAATATACCTCAAAGCTCTGGAAAATACTTTGTGCAAAATCCAACTATGAAATATGTATTTATGCTCCTTAACTGGACAGAAAAAAAGCTCTTCAAGGCTACCTTTAGCTAGATGTCCACAGAGTATTCTCAAAACCTTTCCAGTTGGGCATATGAGTAAGAATGTTTTCCTAGTTCTCTTGTGAAGAGATGGGTGATAACCCTCTGCAGCTTGGGAGATTATAGGGAGAATCTTCTTCCTTTGGTTTTTTTGAGCTCTTTAAGTTTTTTTGTGATTGTCTGCCAAAATATTTGTGCATATTTAACCTTTGGAGAAACACAAATGCAAATCACAGCACGTTAGGTCACCACTATCCACAGCAAAGTGCAAAAACTCCTTCTAATTTTGACTAATTAATTATTGCTGATATTTCACATGTCCACCTGGGAATGTGATTGTGTTACCCATCTCAGTGGTGGACTCCTAACATAAGTAACAGGGTCCCACTTTGAACACTTCAGGTGTGTTTGTCAAGATGAGGGCCATCATATCTGTTACTTGTCTATTTAATAGCAAGAATAGCTTAATATTTCTACTTTTTAATTTTCTGTGTCTGAACTTGTTTCTTATCCAGCATCTGCTCTCATTTCATGGATGAGTAGTTGCCATAATAGTTATCAATTCTACATGCAAAACACAAATTGGAAAAATATATATCAGGATTATATTACTGTAATGCAGTTTCATACTGGCATGAGATTGCTTTGAATGTGTGAGGAAAAGGATGATGACATGTAAGCAATAAAGATTTTGTTATAGAGAAGAAGGAAAGTTTCTCCTATTGCTTGAGATTAAACATGGGAAATACTGGAATTGTGGCAGAGCATAATCTGAAATTGAAGCCCGGTTCTATTAACTCACACATGTTAATCTGTTTTGATATTGGCTTTCTTTGTGATTCTTGGTAATTATTTGATTTTGTGTTTCAGTTTCTCTGAATATGACACAGTAGCTTCACAGGCATATAGTAAAACTAAGTATATACAAATAAAAGGTGTGATTCACTTAAAGTGTCTCTGATGTCTAAATCCAAGCTATTCATCTGAACTCTGCCCAATCACTGTTAAAATAGGACTTCCCATGCAATATACCAACATTTTGCTCAATGGACATCTGTTATGTCTTAGAAGTGTCTTGGCACCGATAATAAAAAGAATATAAACATGCATCTTGCAGACATTTTTGAGAAGAATTGCAGTCCATCTGTTGAAAAGGCAAAACTCTTAGTGAAATTATGTATACGTTCCTGTGATTTTGAGTTTGAGCTGCACAAATGTATCCAAAATACATCTCCCTTTTGAGACAGCAATTTTCAACATCAGGAAAGTTCCAATTTATGTGTATTTGCAATGTTTCAGTGATACTATAATTAACTGTAACAGAGCCAGATTATCTCTAAATCCTCAAGTTACTGAGAGATATGATAAATACCTGTGGTGGTATGAGAAGATTTGAGAGGTGATTGGAACTGGCACAACCCACAGTCTTGAGATTTGAAATTTCTCAATATAAGTATTTCCTTTCAAAAGCATCTTTGTGCTTACAAATACAGAAAGTGGAATATTTCAGCAGCACTTTATTCTTCTAAGGAGCCAGGTAGATGATACAACTAGAATGAAATTAAGCTACAGTCCCTCTATAGTGCCAGTATTATCCTTCTAAAAAAACTTATTTGGATTCTGCTTCTTTGAAAAAGTTATTGCCTTATGCTGAAGAACCCATATTCCTTTTTAGAAATCAAACCACAAAGACAAAAGCTTCCTTTTGTTCTGTATTACCTGACTGCACAGCAGGAGACCTGAAACAAAAATTTCAAAGTGTCTCAGTTCTTGTTTCATAGGAAAAGCAGGGGTTTGGAGACTGCCTCTCCTTTTCTGGAGGTGAAAGAAATGGGAGGCTGCAGGTGGGCTGTCCATGGGGGAGCAGGGAAGCAGTGGAGGGGAGAAAACAGTTAAGAAGCCTTGTACTTTGAATACAAAATAGAGGGACACTAAAAAAAAAAAGAGAAGAGCATATCTCTGTTCTTTATTGGTGATGTATTTGATCAGTGAAAACAAATAGGTGGGCAACAACGAGGGAGTGAGAATGGAGAAATTCAGCACTGCAACACAGTTCTGAGGAGGTGCCTTTTTACCTTAGGATCCTCAGCCTCCAGTTAGGATCTTATTAACTCTTGAGGACTTTAAGACATGGTTTGTGGGGAGACATAAATCCCGTTGGACTGATAAATCTGGGAAAAAATGCTTTTGTATTTGCAAGCATTGAAATAGAGATAGCAACCTTGAGGCTGGGAGCAATTGTTCAATAGGACAGTGAAGCGTCTTAGAGGGTGGTTCACAGAAGGCAGCATTTTTGGTCCTGCTTTCCAAAAACAGCAAGATGCTTATCTCTGCACTTGGTATCCAGCTATGATACCTTTGACTTCGGACAGCAAAGTCAGGTCAGTCCTTTGCTGAAAAGACACTAGAAAGACCTTTTTCCACTGCAACAGTTCAGTGCATAATGCAGGTAGCTGCGGGGCAAAGGGCTTGTTTCAAAATTCCTTTTCTACTGGACTGCTGAGCAGAGACTCAAGTCTCTCACAACTCTGGCATGTATTCGTAACTATCAGTATATTGGGTATTCTATATCAGTTTTTTCTCAGTTCTTTAGGTTGAAATTTTTCAATTTTATATAAATAATCATCTTTTAAATAAGGCATTTGAACTGCACTTTTTCCCATGAGATTGTTATAAACCCCCAATTTGCAGAGTCAGCCAGATGCTCAGTCTGTGACTACTTAATTATCCATTTGTAATGAAAAAAGCACTAAAGAAGACACTAAGAGAGACTTCCCCAGAATACTGAACAGCCTTGTAGCCAGGGACACTTTCCTGGGAGAAAGGAAATGCCATTAGACACTATTGTCTGAAGCAGGTAGAGGGTCATTTCCAAATACTCTAGAACCATAGAATGGTTTGCGTTGGAAGGGACATTAAAAATCATCTACTTCCAACCTCCCTGCAATAGGGAATTGGCATTGGCATTGACACCTTCCACTACACTGGGCTGCTCAAAGTCCCAGCCAACCTGGTCTTGGAGGTAGTGCCTTCCACTAGTGCCATTTCTTTACAGATATAAAATGATAAAATGGCTTCATCCAGTAGGCGAGCTTTGAGAACCATACTGGTTGGGCTATCCAGAAAGGACAGGAAAAATGCTTAGTTGGAGAATGTGCAGATGATGGCCTCATTTTATATGCAATGAGACATGCTCCGTGGAAGGAAGTTTGATGTCAGAGGGGCTTCAGGCACACATCTATCGCAAGTGTTGATGACGAAGCAGTGTTGTTTTGGAGTCCTTCTGTAGAACAATAACTTTGAAAATCATTCCAAAACACTCATTCTAAACTAGAATCTCTGCATTTCAATCAGCATCTGAAGCACCTTTTTGAGAATAGAGTGTATTTTTTTCTTTTTACAGGAGACATCAGTAAACTATTAATATTTATCAGTACTTTGACAGATGTTGAAAATTTTAAAATAGAAGAGCTTTATTTCTCAGATCCATGTGCTGGTTAATGTTAATGCTTGAATGAAAACTATATTATTCTGTATGAATTTGGATACAGAATACACAAATCTATCAACTAGGGAATATATAAATCTATTAATTAGTTATACCTTATGTCAGAAATGTGGTAACACAGGACTCAACTGTGCATAAGGTTGTGATAATAAAACACTATTATTATTGACTTGGGATTAGTCCTTGCTGCCAAAATATGGTTACATCATCAAGTTTTTTCTGAAGGACTACTAATTCTGCCTGTACTCTCAAAATTCTAGTATTTAGATATATCATTAATTTATCAAAATGTGTAATATTTGTGATGTCTCACACATTAGCCCCGTATCCTCTGGGCTTCTACATTTCTTTTAAATATTGTGTATATGTTTTATTTTATATATTTATTCCACCTGCAATGAATCTATGTTAGTTTTGTTACCTGTTATTTGGTTACAGGGATGTCTCCCTCTGAATGGTATAAAGCTACTATTTTTACACCTGATGTATCATGTGATGTTGACATCTAACCTGCAACATGGACCACTGTTCCCTGGTGGGGCCTTCTGTGTTTCTGGAAATAAACTGCATTGTTGACAGTATCTTTTAACCTTATGCATATATTATGCATACAGCCTGCCTACATTGGACATGGTTATAGATAGTCTTACATAATTTGATTTCTAAAACCTTCTGCTTAAACTTGGTTTTGGAAAGTCAAGATTAAGAGATGCCAGGTCACACTCTGCAGTACTGGGATGAGTGATGCACTGTTTCTACCTTAATGCCTTCTGATTCCAACTTAATTTACTGTTACATCTTTCAGATGTGAACAACCTGAGAGTTCTGTCTTTTTCTATGGATGAATAAAAGCCATTTTACTTATAGCCTTAACACAGTATTCATTTGGGTTCAGCTATGTAGTAATATTTTTCTGACCTTTACATAGATTTTAGAGTGTGGAAGGAAAAGGAAAATCAGGAAGAAATAACTCACAGGCTGTCCAGGCTCATCTCCTCCCAGGATCCTGAAGCCAAACCCAGACTCCATTCTCCGAAGGTGAACATCCAACTCCTTGTAATCGGGACCTGGTTTAAAGGGAAATCCCACTGAGCAAAGCATATTGGCTTTGTCTTGAGAATTTGCACCATCTTCCCTCCCACCTTGTGTTCATTGCACATGACTAATGGCATCCTGGTTAGAGCTGGTGGAAACAAATGGGCCACAGACAAGGAAGAGAATTGAAAATGCAGGTTATCTCTTGGAGGATGATTATGTTCAGTAGAATACACTAAACCAAGCTAGAATACATTCATAGAAGAACAGTACTGGAAAAGTCTGTCCAAAATAGAGGCTATAAAGGTGTCTTCTTCCTAAAACTGACTGCATAATGGACTGCTGTTCATCCACCTCTGGTATTTAATTTGTGTTTTCCTTTCAGTTCATTAAACCCTAAAAAGAATAAACTGAAATGGGAGATAGAGATACATCAGTCCAAGTTACAAAAGATGAAAATCATTACAGGTCATTTAAGTTCCAAACACAGATATAGAGCAGTATGTCTTTTTATGTAATGTAGCTTTTAAGTATTCACTTTCAGGTAATACTCTCAATAAAGAGTTTTGACGAAAGCTCTCATTATAAGCCTCTAAGTCTTAGGGTTTAAACTGAAAGCTAACATCATTAACTTGAACTCCTTAATGCTACCCAATTAAAGTCTCAACAGCTTTCTGAATCCTTAAGACTGTGCTTCCATATGCCCGTGTAACCTGGTTGTAAAAATATTTTCTGTCCTGGAAAATATCAATTCAGAACAAAGTGTCTTTTAAAAGACATTTTCTTATAAAAATGTCTTTAGCTTCACTTGAAAGAACCTATTGTTCTGGGTCAAAAATAATAATAATTGAATAAAATTTCAAATATTACAAAGTGAAACTGTAAGCATTTAGGGGACTAAGAACTTGTTTATTGTGACTATTGCTTTGTCTGCATGCTCAGAGACGCTTTAGGCTCATCACCTAAAGCAGGACAGTGATTAACAGGAATGGTCTTTCCTAGGAATTGCACTCTGGTCTACACATTGCGACAGCTTTGGTCAGCTTGTTGCCAACCTCCAGAGACAAAAAGGGATGAGTAGGTTTATTTCAGCAAACTGCTCATAGTGTGGCCAGTTGTACCTTGTTTCCTCAGGACATGAGGGACTACAGATGGCTGAAACACAGTACTTCAGCATCTCATAGATCTCCCCTCAGAGTCATCAGTGAACACCTCATAAACTGTGGAATTGAGCAGATCCCAGGTTTAGTCTGGGATTAAAGCTGAATCTATTTCAGTCAATAGTCTTGCAAAGACAAATACAGAACTACATGCACTGGTCCTACACTATGACAGTGCAATTAAAAATCCTCTATAGATAGCAGCATAGTGCATTATTTCAACAATCTATATTGGTAAGAGATTGAACCACAAATATTTCAATTGGTAAAATAAAAGTATTACCTTTCCCTACCAACTTACTTCTCATATATTGAGAACTCAAAGAGAACTGAACAGTTTATTATACTGACTTTTTCAATTTATTTGATGTGTCTCAACAGTATATAAAAGAACAAATAAAGTTTTTGCATGTACAGTATGTTAACTTAATGCAAATTGTTTACAAGTTGTAAGAGGCAAAGGAATTTTCAGATTAAAGAAATACTTTATCTCTACCTGATTTGCTGTGCCTACCAGGCTTATTACTAGGGAGAGAGCTTTGTAGATAGATACAGTATGATCACCATTTGTAACTCAGGTCTAACACTCAAAGGCAATGTTTCCAGCAGTCTGTCACAAACCAAGCACTACCTTTATTTGCACACATGTGAATGAATATGTACAGTTGGGAATACATTAGGAAAGTACAAGAATGCCAGGTTGTGAAGAATACTTGCTTTGGCAAACTGAGATGAAAACATCCCTCAAACAGATACACTGACAAAGCTCATCCAAACTAATGTTGGCACCAGACTCCAAAATAAGAGGGACTATTTCTTTTAAAAGACACTGTTTTTCTTCCCATTTAGAACTGAATAGGTAATCCAGGTTGGTCAGGAAAAGGTTTAGGTTAAAAAATACTGTATATAGGCATACTTTTTTATGACCTTTAACACAGTTCAGAAGCCTCTGGATTAAATGACTGTGCCACCACGCTTGCTCAAAAGAGCCTTCCTTCCTAAAGGTTAGAAGTCCATGGAGACCATTCTCTGCCAACTCTTACCAGGCCACTGAAAACTACTTTTGAAAAATAATGTTCTTTTCTGTCCCGGTAAGGAGACAAAACACGGGACTGGAAAGGATCCCTGGGTCATCTAGTCCAGCTTCCTGTTATTGCAAGCCTCTGCAAGCAAACAGCACGCAGACCTTACTAGTAAAGACACAGGCAAAAAAGGCACTGGTACCTGAGCTTCTTTGTGGTCTTTGTTGCTAGGTCACCTGCTTCATTCAGAGTTTTCACTGATGGATTGCATCCCATAAATTTACTTACTTTTTGCAGTAATATCACAGTATCTCCAGTGACTGACTAGTACACAAGACTGCTTCCTCCGCTGTTGCTGTTGGTTATTTCATCTTTCATGCTTGGTATGGTATGACTCTACTGGCTGCACTGACCACCTCTGCATTGGTCTGGAGACAGCTACACCATAGATTCCTCAGGTTACCTCTCTGAAGGTGGACTGGATTTATACCCTTGGTTTTTTTGCTTAATTGATTAATGAAAATAAGACAGAAGATTTAATGCAAGGCTCTCCAATAATATTAGCCTTTCAGTCCAGAAACTGTTCTTTTAGTAGAAATGTTTACCTGCTTTCTAGTCATTGCTCTTTACATTTCGTGATAAGCACTGTCTTCTCCAGGCTAATGTAAAAGTGTTTCAATTATATCTAGCACTTTGTAAAATTTCTAGTTGAAGTATAAATGGATTAAGCTTGTTTAGTGTAAAAAATCAGTTACCAGATTAATCTGAGCAACCAACTTCTGCTAAACTCCTTTCGCATGGTTCTCAGTTCATCTCCATATCGGCAGTTTATCTCCATATCGGCAGTTCATCTTTGATAGAAAATATGTTCTAAAGCCCTGCTGCTACTGAGATCCCTTTTTTCCTGATTCTGAAAGACAGGTAAGCTCTTCACTAATATATACTTTTCCTACAGGAGCTCATGCTTGGTAGATTTACCAGAAGCCCCTACTGTTACATGGCAGCAGTTCATTCCTCTTGAATATACACTGATCAAGCATTCTTACCCACGTAAATGATTACATTTCATCTGATATTCCTCCAGTGCTCACTTCTGTAGGACTCTGGTACTTTTTTTTTCCTCACAAAGGATTGTTAGATAGATTAAATCTTGGGTTTTCTTGCTGGAGCAGATTTTCAGTTGATCATACAGAGAAAATTACCTCTACTTACAGAAAAATTATGCTCCTGTGCCTTGCAGTGTACTGCAAACTGTTGGTTAATATAACTTCATCATAGAAAATGTGTCTTTTTGTTTTCTGTTGCTAACTTAGATTAGTACCTTCTGGTTCATGCCACGTAAGAAGAAATGAATAGGTTGCAGACATGGGAGTCAAGCCAATACTGAATTAACACAGCTTATCCTTCCTGTCAACTCAATACACGTTTATGTCCTGTCTCCTACCAGTTTCATCAAAAGGAGAGTTTCACCTTAAGTCAATATTTTTATCATATAAAAGGGGTATCCTGTGCCAGAATGACAATGTTCCCTGTTCCTGCTTGCCTCACTACACGTTTATGTTAGAACAAGAACTTTAGCTTTGCCTGCTAGTAACTTCATTCTCTTTTTTTATAGTTATAGAATTTAGTTTCTTCCTTTTTGTGCAAATGAAAACTTTCTTAACTGATCATTTGGCCTAGAAGACAAAAAACCACACCAATTCACTTTGCTAGGTTATAAAATCACCTGGCTCCCCCATGACTTTGAGAATGGTATTGGACAAGCTGTGATCTGATTATTGCTGCACAGTGGGGATGGTAAAGAGCATGGGGAAATTCTGGTTCCTGGACGATGGGGAATTTACTTTAAATGTAATGGTACCAGAATAGATTGTTACTGAACAATAATGAGATCTCACAGGTGAGGATGTGATTATCTACTCTGAGCTAGCTTTCTGTTCTGTATTCACCTGAATAGGTAGGTGAATTACACACTGATTAACGTACATGCAATTGTTTCTTAAATGTTGAGAAAATATATCCCTGAAGACGATGAATTGATTTTCTTTGTGAGTCAAGATGAACAAGTGCTATGTGATTTTACAGTGTTAAATCTGATATTTGGGATGATGCTGTAAATGTTGATATAGAATTTTTTTATTAAATTTCTTCTATATTGCAATTAAAGCAAAGATGAAGAGCTTTGCTGTGATAATTTTACAGTCTTTCTAGGTGTACTCAATTTATCTGCTTAAAAGAAAAACTAATTAGGACTCCCTTGATGAAGATGGTGAAGATTTTTGTTTCATATAAATAATTAGAAATTGTGAATTGTGATTGACACAACACTACAATAACTTCCTCTGGGTTTCAGATGCTCTTGAAAGATGTGAAAAGCTTGAAAACAGTAATGGGTCTGCTGGTCTACAATGAGAATAGCTTTTTAAAAAACCATACATATTTCCTCTTGATATTTATAGAAAGGAAAGCTGGCAAATAAAAGTTTCAGTATGAAAATCATCAAAGAAAAAAAAGGAAAAAAGAATTGGTGTGTTAACACAGTTACTCAATGTATAAACCCTGCTGGGGTATGCAAAACCAGGCGAATATCATATTTAATTTAGGATCTCTGTCCAAACTGTGCAGGACTCAAAAAGACTTTAATGGGATTGTCAAGATAGACTTTTTTTGGTATGGGATGCCTGTTTTAACTGTTCATTTAACATGATCACACTGAGAAATCAAATGTTGCTGGTTTTTTAAGAAGTCCATTGCCATTTTACAAGACCAGTGTTGATTCAAACACCCCAAAAACCTCCCAATTTTGAAAGTTTTTGCTTTTACATTTTTACAGCCCAAGACACACGTAGGGGATAGAATTAAATTCAATTTTACAAAAAGTATTGTTTAAGTTTAGATTTGTGCGTGAGTTATAGAGACACATTTTTATGCTTAAGATTGAACACTAATGTATGAAAGTACACATAAAACACACTAAAACATACACAAAAATTGACTGAGGAAAAAGAAATGTTTTTCCTTTCTCAAAATGCAAATCTATTATAAAAAGATTTAGAGTAAGCATTCTATAACCCCACAAGAATCATACAAAATAAAATGGTGACTGGGCAGTTATGACTGGCCATTATTTGGAGAAATGATAAAGAAAGAAGAATTACTAAAACATAAAATGAAGGACAACTAATTTACAGAACAACAAAGGCTGAAGAATACTTGCCAGAGGAATCCGCTCGAAAACCAGTCCTGGGCAGCACTTGTTCTGAATAGGAAAATGGGGAATTAAAGATGAAATACATTTCTCAAGTTATTTAAAGATGCAGCATCAATTTCTCTGCTGTGTTTCGAATTACTAAAGTGCAACTTCTACTTTTTCTTGCAATTTTTTTCTTCTCCCCTCCTTCTTCACTTTTTAGGTGGTATATATAATATTTCTGCTAGATGATGACCTCCCTGTCTATTTCTATGCAAAGTCAAACAGATGGTAAGATGGTAATGTTTCTTTAACATAATGTAGGTTCTGATGAAGGTAAAATTGTTAGTGTGTAGTGCGTTTTAAGCTGTGAAAATTAGTGACAATATTTGTCCTTATTCAAGTACAGCAATAAAAGGGAAAGTTTAATGGCTGTGTTTAGATGACTTGACCGCTGCCCTTACACAACACAATTGCAAAATGTCTTTTGTCATCAAGAAGAGCAAGAGTTTGCCAGAGGGATGTACATTGCCAATAACAACAACTGACTGTATGTGAAGGCAAATGCAGGCAAAACCCTTTACCACACTTTTCATGCAGGTAGTTTCAAAGTATTTGTATTTCATTAGACAAAACACAGCAAATAACTGTTTTGTTTTCACATAAAACTACTTTGCCCACATTAGAGGAATTGGGAATGAGTCCCTAGCTGAATTCAGTCATGCTTCCTTTGTTGATTTCGCAAAGTTCTCAACAAGAATTTCTTTTTTTATTATCTTGGCAGCATCCAGAGTGAATTGCAAAACATTCCAAACCAGAGGTGGCCATCCATTGGCCTACCCACAACAAAAGGGCAAATAAAGCACTAATGCATTCATGTTACTCTAAACGAGAATATCATACCATGTATATTTCATGGTATAAACAGGCTAAGGTCTTTCAGATCAGCATTTGTAGAACCGTGATGCAACCTATGAGTAAATATTATCTTTCTGAGACAGAAGGAAGACAGGTGTGGATTTAATATTCTAAGTAGGTAGTTCCAGGCAGAAAGAAGCCAGAGAATGCATTGTAGGCCAGCAATTTTGGCTAAGTCTTCTGGAAATATCTGAATGTATGTGGTGAGATACTTCTGTGGAAGCTCTGTAACACTTTGAAAGAATTTGGACTAAAGCTACCTACCGTCTGGTGGATGGCTTCCTAAAGGCAGCATGGGCTGTAATGGCAGCAGCTGAGTAATTCACAGTTCACTTGAGACAATATTGAACTAGTTGCTCTAGAGCAAAGACATTTTCCCAGAAATGAAAATGGAAGCCACACGGCTCTTTTGGTAAGAATATTTATATAACAGCCATGACCTGTCCAAATTCAGGTTCACTGGATGGGAACTTCCTCTTGGATTTGGTGTTCCTGTTGTATTTGTGTTCCCTCTCTGAGTTGAGTTGTGTCATGTGGGCTATGTTGTTTTAATTTATAGGTGGCTACACATCTTTACTATGATGGTTAAAGGAGGTAATTCCTTCACACACTTCAGATTTTGTACAGCGATTTGGGATCCTTCAGGTGAGAGGTGCTATCTAAATGTAAAATATGCCTCCAGAACAACAACTGAAAAAAAAAATCCCTTTGAAACTGATGCTGCTCCACTGCAAACTTGGATAAATGATTTTTTTACTCACAGCCTTTCAAGATTTTAATGGAATTCTTAAAAGAGACAGAATGATTTTAATGTACAGAAAGCAATTTTATCTTGGTAGTCTCCATAAGCTTTTAGGTTTGAAAGGACATAAGCTTTTTCTCTTGATCACTCAGCTAGAATTGCTCTTTGGAGCTGCTGTTGGTTCATTCTGTGTTTCCATTTCTGCTTACAGTCTTCCTAATATCCCCCCGAATTGACCTTAAGCAGCAAAGTGAAAGAAACACCACCATGCTCAAACTGCGACAAATTAGGGAACGACTTGCTCTGTCAAGACATACAGCCGTATATTTTAAATAAGTTAGCAGTGTCTTTTTTTGTGAACTATTGTCTGTGATCAAGCAAAAGTGCCTCTCAATGAGGTAGTTTCCTTCAAAGCTAATCTGATGAAGTCTGATACGGCTTTTGTTCCTCTGCCTTGCAGAGCTACATGTAGAGTTTCATGAAGAGAGTTAATTATCATCTTGTAATCAAGCATTCAGCATCTAGCATGTGTTCTCATTGTAGTGTAGGACTTCACACACACAAAACTTGGAACTGTGCTATGCTGAAGACATTGAATCAAACCTTAAAGCTTTTAAATGTATGATCACCAGAAAGGCAAACCTGCAGACTTGCGCTTTTGGTAAACACAAAGCAATGTTCATTTTAGGAAGAATCTGCTGTCAGCAGTATGGGTCTCTGTGCAGTACAGGATAATTGTGATTATGTCACTGACATAATTATTTTACTTTGAAAAACAGAATATAAACTCTAGAGAGCTGCGCTCACGTGACAAGCCAAGGTGTTGGCAACTATCAGAAAACTTCAAAAGAGGAAAGATCTGTGTAGAACATTAGGCATATAAGAAGGGACTGAATTAGCAAGGTCTCTACATTTCAAATGCAGAGATAAATATTTTTTTTTAAAACTCACATAGTTCTGTGTTCAAAGACTCTACAGAAAAGGAAGTTCCAAGTGAAGAGGAAGGACTGTTGGTCCTGCTCCTCAGCTATCCTTGTATCTTCTATCTGCTAAGAACAAACTGATTGAACTGGTAATTTTAACAGAATACAGAGAGACTCTAGCAAGTTTCGTTTTATAAAAATCTGTCAATTAGTTTTTATAGGACACTAACCTTTACACAAGGCAATTTGAAACCTTCCATTTATTTGTTACTAAATTAATTTTGACATTTTCTAAACTTTTAATAGAAATTTTTCTAATATGTTAACCATCCTGCTTCCACCTCATAGGAAATGAGGAAGCAGAAGGCAATTTTGGAGAGGTCAGGACAAAGAGATGAGACTGCCCAACATTGCCACCATGAACAGGCATTCAAAGTGCAAAAAGTTTTAAAATGATGACATAAGATTTCTGTATTCTCCATATGAAGCCCTTCTGGTTGAACTTCTGCAGCTGCATTGCCATGAGTAGTTGTAGCCTTTCATGTGAAATAGCAATGAAATAATTATAAAGTAGGCTTGAATGAATAATAAAATACTCAGTAATTGTGCCGATTTCATTTTTTTTTAGTTCAGTTAACCTGTCCTAGCAACAAGAATTGGAAAAGTAAAACTAAGAATTATTCTTCTTAATTGCTACTTGTGTATAACTGTAACCAAAATAAATCTCCACCACGGGGACGACTGTGTGCTCTGGAGAACGAGGATGCAGCTGTGCATTTTGAAGAATCTTGCTATACATCAAGATTTGGGGGCAGGAAACAGATGATCTTTAAGTCCCTTCCAACCCAAATCAGTCTATGATAATCACTCAATGATGAAGGCAAAGCCAAGATTATTTTACTATTAGAAGACAGCATAGTAAAAAGCTTGCACATCTGCACGTTTATAAAAAGCTTGCACATCTGCACGTTTAGTGTAAAATAAATTACACTCATAGTTTTTAAACTGAAAACTGCAAAATATTTGTGAAAAGAGATAAGCAATAGAAAAGACCTGGGACACCATTCTGATTTAAATGAAATCAATGGTGAAAATAGCAGGTTTCTTTGCTGTCAAGATAGAGCAATAGGAACACAATTCATCCACAACATGACACAAGGATATTCTTATTTGCACCAGTGGAGCCACTGGTATTCTCTGGAGGGAGAATTATGATGATGAAAGATAGGGATGATAATATTTATTTTCCCTACTCTATTATTTTCTAGATCAGACTTTGTTGAATGCTAAACACATGGAACAAAACTAGCACATTTATATTTCAGCATCTCGGTACTAGCCATGCTTTTTAGGTAAATAGGAGTTTCAAAAACGAGAAGAATGAATGTGATCATGCTGCAATGTCCTTTCCAGTGCTGTGCAAGCAGCAGTTTGACACAGTACACAGGCAATGCAGAACCCATTTGTCTCATGCACCTGTGGCCAATCCCCGAATGCCTGCAAGTCAGTGTTCTTAAATTATTACTTTGACTTCTTAAGTACACACTGCCACTTTGCAGATCAAAATCTATTTGTATACCTTTTAGTAAAGTGCAAATTGTTCAAGAGAAAGGAATACTACATCTTTAATACTGTCATCAGCTGTAAAACTGACACTTCATATTAGCAGAGGTCACTTGGGACCTACTTTGCAATCCAGCAATCAAATCATTTTACATCCATGGTACTGTGATCATGATAAACTCATAATTCCATTTGAAAATGCTTTGGGTTTCACTGTCAGTTCTTGTAAGCAACGGATCCATTTTGTCATGGTGAGTAACTCTTTCTTCAGTGACGAACAATACAAAACTATTTGACATTGGACTGATAAATTTCCTCTCCTTTCATTATGTATGATTTCTTATTAAAAAGAAAGGATTACATTCATTTAGTAATATAAGTTCTTAGACTTTTTCTATGTTTAGGATAGCAATAGATGCAAAGAAAACACCAACATAGGATGTTTGATAATTGCTCTGAGAAATTACCTTCTTATAACTCAGTTGCTCATACTCTAGATCAAGGAGTAGTTTGATGATAATACGTCTTAATTAGCAATTTCCAATACTTTTATTTACTAAGTGAAGGCAGGCATGACTTACTGACATAAAGGGCACTAAGCAGTGAATAGAAATATTGAAAGATATTGTAAACTGAGCTCAAGGAAGATTTGAAACTAGAACCTGATTTTCTAACTTGTAGTCCCAAACCCTTTACCCATACAAAAACCCCCTTTATATGATACTTCAGAATACTATGTATTTAATGTCATCATAGTTCAATGTATATATACATCTGCACACATATGTATATATATATTTTTTAAAGTATCATAAACAAAATGTGAATTTTTTTAGACTAAAAATGAGCAAAAATGGGAAAAATTGTTAAGAGGCAATTTTTTTTTGGTCAGGAAAATACTGTCTGAAAAAAATTGTAGTTAAAATTATGGGAAAAATTTCCTTCAGTTTTTAAGAATGTAACTGTGTAGCTCTTCAGCCAACAAGCACTGGCAGGAAAATTCTGTAGACTATGCCATAGAACCCCTCAGGTCATAATGCATTCAGTTCTAGACACCTAATATTTTTTTTATGTTCCATGATTATCAAATTTAGGAAACCTTGATTGCCTTAGTATTTTTCTGCAAGACTGATATTTTCAAAGTTACACATTATACGTCAGTATAATGCTGTCTGACAAATCTTTCCTACCTTAATGCATACCTGTGCTGAATACCTGCAGTGACACTCCAGAGGAAAGGTAGCCTGTGAATATGAACTGGACTGCTTGTCTGTAACCCTTAGAGAAGGGTGCTTATAAGTCTGCATAAGAAAGCACCTTATTTTATGGAGGCTAATGATGATAATACATTTGCTATTTACATATTTCACAGCTGTTGGTGAACTTTAATTTTTGGTCCTTTTCCAGTTTGTCTAAATCTCTGGTAGTAAACAAATTGCAGTGCCTAAAACAGTTGATAGTTTTAAATGGGACTTGGGAAATTCACAATACTGTGGTTGGAGGAGAAAATAACATGGGAGATTTTGAAGAAAGTAACCTTTGTGCTTCCAGTTCAAGGTGAAACTGTAATTGTTCAGATTTCACTTTTAATGAGAGCTTATCACCAGCTTCTCATTCTTCCTACTGGCATTTCTGTGTCACATCACCAGTCTTGGCTACCACACTAACTGAAGGACAAATGTAACCTAATCACTGTAAAAAATGTTTTATTTTACTGCTTTCCTTAGAGGAATATAAAACCAAATTTCTTTTATACATTTTATAACTAGAGAAATATTATGGCATTATGATTCCCAACAGCTTTGTGTCTCCTGTCTGACTAATGTCTGCCTACAGGGGCCTCTGAACAAAGTTTGTTATAAACTGTGAATTTACAATAAACAGAGTTGAATATAAAATATAAGAGAGGATAAGGAGAATTTATAAAGGTAAAAATGTAAAATTCAGGAGAATGAGTTCTCCAAGATAACTATGGAGCTCCAGTCACAGCTGTAACAACTGCTGCATATCAAGTCATAATTTTTTTTCATTAATAGGAAATTCCTGATTTGATATTCCATTTTCTAGTTCTGTACCTAACTTCCATGGTTATCGTCAGAGTCACACTGTCACTTACAATCTCATAGTTTTCTTAAGGAGAAAGGAGTTAAAGCATTTGCCTAGAATTAATATTTGGATGGAAAAAAGGAAAAAGTATCCAGTTATTTGAGCAGGTTTTTTCCTCTGTTTCTGAGTTTAGCAAAACAATGTCACAGTAGAAACTTAGGTAGGTTCTCTTCACCATGAAAAAGAAATAAGAAGGGAGGGGGGAAGAGAGGGAAAAAACTGAACAAGAAAACAAGAGAAAAAAAAAGCAGAGACAGAGAGACACAGGACAGAAAGAAAGAAGAAAACAATTTCCCCTTCTTTTGCTTTTAAGCAGTTGTTTTAGATGATGTGGTAATCTTCCTCAGTCCTTGGAAAAACCTTATGTTCCTTTTTTGGCTACTTAGAGCTTTGAGCACAGTTCATGGGTGACAGCAGAGGCAGGTGACAGCTAAGAGGTAGGAGCTGACAGGTAACAGCTAACTCGTGACAAACAATTTTTCCAGGTGCTATGACTTACAAAATTGAGTTGTGCTCTGGATTTGTACTAATGCATCATTTGATTGTCTCTATAAAACTGTTTCCCATGTAGAAGCAGTAGTCTTTTGTAATTCATATGTAATCATTAAAAATTGAAATCTCGCTGTCACACAGGGTCTTGCAGGTTCTTCATGTTCCTTAGGTGGAAAGACATTTCCTCTAGAATGAAAATCACGCTTTTTCATTGAGACTTCCTGCTTGAAGCCTCTTTCTTGCTATCATTAGGTAGGGATGAGCTGAGCAAAACCCTGTAAATCAGGCTTCTCAGGTCTAGTTCTTGCTCTGCTTTGAGTCACGTTGCTTGTGCTCCTCACAGAACTAACCTGTGATGCATAACTTGCTTAACTCCCTGATCGGGGAGCAGGAGGCTTTGATGAGGTCCTGGTGAGGCTTTGATGAGGTCCTGGTGAGTGCTGACTGCAGGGAGACCCTCTAATAAAAGGATCTGTAGAAATTCAGAGCCATAGCAGTACAAAAATGGACTGTTTAGTTACAGAGATTCACTGTAAGAGAAACAAAAATCTAGCACTCTCTTTCTTTCTGAATTTTCCAGGTCATGATTGTTCGCTTCTTTGCCCTATTTTTAGAAGATGAAAAGGAGGTCCTGCCAGGAGATAAGATAAACTTGCTTTGAGATAAGAAGTACTTAAAAAATGAAGTAGCTGAACTTTTGTTGTGCACATTTAGGGTATGCCCTTACAAAAGATAACCAACCTGACAGTGCCATATGGTAGGAAACTTTATTGTCTTGAAACTGTCCCTCCTATATACTCAAATTAGATGACAATTACTTGGCTCAGTAATGGATTTCGTCCCTGTTGTTTCTTTCTTCAGGAAACAGTAGCACTATGTGGAGAATAAAAGCAATCAAAGGCTTGACAAATTGAATTTGCTAAGATGTGTGCTTATGGTATTCATGAAAGAAAAATGTCAGGGAGAATAGAGGTCTTTGGAGGCAGCTATTTATGACTAAAGGATATGAATGATCACAGACAAGATCTGGTTGGGAATCAAGGCTTTGAGAAAATGCTGAATGGATAGAGGTGTAAGAAGAGAACAAATTTAAGTTTTCAGGATTAGCTGGAAGACGGGACACTGCTTAAAGTCTGGGAGGAGTTATTACTGCAGTCTTGCTTTCCATCCCTCACTTTCTTATTTTGGGCCTAGCAGCTTCATGATTTTTAATTATTCTAGATAGTTGGATGAAAAAAGCTCTCTTACAATTTCCAGTTACCTCTTGGAGAGAACTCAAATGCAATTACACCATTCAAACACAGGCTTTAGCATAAGTCCAACCTACAAGTTGGAAGCTCTTCCTGTGGTGTGGTATATGCTCCTGAACACAGTAGATTATATCAGTAAAAGACTAGAATTCATATTGGTCAAAGAAGTGCTCAGAAAACTCATAGAAGGGACCCATAATAATAATGAATCACTTAATTATTTTATTGAATACTGTAATATATCTTGTGGTGTAATATATAACCTTCTGGGGTGTAAGCCAATCTTTGTAGTTGACATCAGATCTCTATTCCCATGGGTTTATGGAGGGCAAACATGGATCGAACCTATTTAATTTCATTAATATTTAGGCAATTCTGTTAATATAGAACTCTTCATATTGGAGATTGAGATGAAAGAAGATATTGTATAAGTATGTATCTCATATATATATGTGGCATTGATGACTTTCTCTTAATTGTCTTACAAAGATGTTTGTTTCAATGCAGTTTCAATTCCAATGTGCTTCAAGTCTGCACTCTTGGCTTGATGACTAACAACAGAAGATGGTTCTGACTCTGTTGAATGGGAAGTACAGATTTTTACTAAACTACTTCACCTCCAGAAGCTATCCATATGAGAAATGACTGGTTGCAAAGGGTTTTCCTTTCCGTAAAGCAGTATATGAAGCCGAGTGTATTTTCAGCAGAAGTACGAAGCAGATAAAAACTATGGAATGGTTTATTTTCTCTTTATCATATACAAAATCCTTGCACTTCGGGGAACAGTATTTCAGCTCAGGCAAATATTTTTACGTTTTATTTTTTACTCTAGCTTTTAATGCACAAGAGAAAGTGAAAGAGGAGAGATGTCTGAAAACTATTTCCAAATTTTGTTCAAAGCTAGTCCTACTTCTTTCAAACCTATGTGACCCATTCCACACAGCATTCCGATCCATAGTTCAAAGAGTTCTAAAATTTTGAAAATTGTAGTCTCTATTTGTACATTGTCTGGAGAATCCTGTCCAATCAAGAATAACATCTGGAGCAGAGGAAGATACTACATTAGTACACAATATTTATTCATATACCAGCTAGCATGGGCTACGTGGTATTTGTAAATACACTGGAAAGCTTAGTTCCTATGCCTAATAGTTTATAATTGAAGATTAAATCCTTTTTATAGAGGTCTAAAGTATGTTCTCAAATCCATATTTAGGGAGAATAAGATACTTTGTATTCCTCAAAAAAGTCAGCAACTTATTTAAGTACTTAGATTTAAATTTGGGATCTTAATTTCAGGCACCTATTAAATAAATAAAAACCCACAAACACCTCCCCATCAGAAAGAAAAAAAAAGTTTGGACTATGGAAAGTCAGTTTTAGGGTGGCAATCTCTACTGAAAAGTGTTCCCCTAACAGGACCACGGTGGCAGAAGATGGTGGCACTGCCCACAGTGGCAAAGAACTGGGGAATATGAGGTGCAACTTAGGCACTAGATTAGAGTTCACTTAGAATTGATGTAAAATGAACCATAGTGTTCCTCCAGCATATCCGTTCTGCTGGGGACTGGAAGTACCAAAGCTAAAGAAGAGATGCTGATGCTGTAACTAAGGCATAAGGGCCAAGGCAAGTAAGAATGGCATCGAACCAGTGTTTGGGACAATAATGTACTTCCTTTAGACTATCCCTTTGCATGCTGGAGAAATGTGTACATTCCAGACCTCTGGGCTCAACTAATATTAATGGGCTAGTCTGGATCAGCTGGAATATTTTATGTGTAATCTATAACATAATTTGATCTATAGGCTCAAGTAAATTATAAAGTGATTTGAAAGATGCAAGTAATGACTATTATGAAAAAGCTTTCAGTAAAATAATAAACTATTTTTAATTATCTTAATAAGTACAAAACCTCCAGACAATTTAGAACAATGTTTTTAGTTAAAATGTTATTTAAGAAAGGAATAAATGCCCTTGTTGTGAAAAATATGTGATATATTCCTCAGAAGCATGAGAAATTAAACCAAGATGGAAATCTTGATGGCTCAGTACTGTTTTGTATAGGTCTTCAAACCCTTACTTGGTGGTAAGGGTTACTTTCAAACCACCAATGACAATGTGAAAACTTGACAAAGACATTATTATAAAAACAAATACACTTGAAATTTCTTTTAAAAACTTCACTTTGAAGTGAAAGTAAGTGAAACTGTTTTTTCCTTGATAAATTCACATCTTCATATTGGTTAACCATGAAGAAAAATAGCACAGTAAAACACGGTGGCACATATACTGTGCTTCACTAAGGATTTAACAGTCAAATTGAGGAGAGCAAAAATATAAGAAAAATACACTATGAAAGTCAAACACCAGAATCTAGGCAAGAGCTGGGAAAATATGTAAGTATAGAATTTTTGAATCAGTTATAATGGCCTCTGTTTACTGGGTTTATAGCTTCTTTCTTTAAATTACAAAAGATAATTACAGAAAATTATGTCAACAGTGACACATTCATAGGCAAAAGCTTAAAATACTAAATGGTCAGCAGGATTTTCACTTACGCCTACTTTCATAAATAGCTCTTGATTTCTCATACAGCTCATATGGGTCAGGTTTTCTTGGATCAAAGGCCTCTGTTGAATCAGGAAATGAACTCCTGTGAAGAGCGGGTGGATAGGGAATATTCTGTGGCATAGCTGGAGCTGACACACTTGTTTGAGGGCTGCCTTGATTCTCCCATCGTTCCATCATCTGGAATAAAAACATATGGAGAATAAAGATGAAGGTTTGCAAAAACTGTGACTTTCACAATGAGACAAAGCCCTTAACAAAGAAGGGCCGGACTGGGTAGCAACTGAATCATCTTAATGCTGTATTTCCTGAGAAAGCATGAAAATAGCTACCTGCCCAGGGGACGTAGATTACTGCAACTGTGAGCAGAATTTACAGCTTCAACTGAAAATTAAAAAAAAACCCCAAACCAAAACAAAAAGAAAATAAAAACCAAAGAGAAAATTATTACAGCAGGTACTTGAGCATCTAGTGTTCAGTGCTAAAATACAGAACACAGTGAGAAAAAAGTGAATATTAGTTTGATAGAGTCTTTTTCATTTCTTACTGTTTCTTACTGTTCCTTTCTTATATCAAAAAGTAAACTGGTATCATCCAAACAAGTTCCTAAGCACAGGATAAAGCTTTCAACTCTTCCAGACCATTTACAGGAAAGAAGTACACAGCAGTGTATTGTCTATGCACGAAAGACACCTCAATCCACGCTTTTTCCAAGACTGTCTTCAGCAGTCTCACAAGTACATCAAGCCTGAAGATATGAAAGGCAGTGCAAAAGAAGGCTTGAGGATCTGCATTTTTATTTTTGAAGAAGTACTAATTAAAATGCATTAGCAAACTTATTTGAAGAGGCTAAGTTAAACAAAACACAAATTTTTATCCCAGGAAATGAGTGTTTGACTTCTCTTGAGGACAAGGATGGTAAAGCCTCCTGAACAGTGTGTTCTCACAAATAATCCAACAATGTTAATTACACAAAAAATGCCTCTTTGAAACAAACTGAACTGTAACTAAATTCCACTGATGTCTATTGTTGTATCAGCAGAGCCTTATCAAAGATGATTGCAGGTTTATAGCAAGCTTGATCCTGTGATTATCGTTAGTCTTTAGCTCCTTGGTTTCAGAAGCTGTTTGGCTCAGCAGGTAGGCTTTGCTCTCTATTCTGATGATTAACTGCATCAGAATAGTTCATGAGTGGACTACAGATGTTTAACATGCTGAGTAAGTATAATGCTCCATATCCCAGGTGAACTGACCTTCTTAGGTTCATACTTAAGAATGAACAGATTATGGATATTGGCCATTTTAAATTGCTGAGGACCTCATTCTTTTACAGAGCAGTGTTATAATTACAGCAGTGTTTCTGTCAGAGTTTCAGCAGTAAGTAGGGCTGGTTCATTTGGAACAAAAAAGAAAAGAAATATCCAGGTACCTCAGTCAATCATAGGATGACTCTCATGCACTAGTGAGTCTTGGATGCGATATTTAAGTTGAGAAGTGAAAGTATTAGTCTGTTAAGTACTAATTATGAAAATATGGAACACTGTATTCAATACTTGCTATGTTATTCAAGGAAGACACATTTATTTTCAGTGAGGTACAAAAGATGCAACCAGGATTTGATATGAGGGCACTATAGGTATGTAGATCCTGTGCAATACAGTGGCATATGGAAATACTTGAGTTGCAATTGAAATAGCTTAGGTACAAGAAAGTACCTTGGGTACCTTCCGGTACCCTTTATACCAAGATAAATTTATCCTCTATCTTGTGTAAATTAGCCTCTGTGGTAAGTTACATGAATGTCAGAGTACTACTTCTGATAGCCCTGAAGAAATTATGCCTGGTATGTATAAGCATATGTTCAGTATATAATTGCATTATGGAAGTGTAAATTCAAAGGTCTCCAGAAACAAAACTGATTATGACCCCTATGTCTGAACAGGAAAGGATAACTGGGCTCAATTCAAGTTCTTTATGATCATGGAAATTACTGGAGAAATATGTTTGGGGTTTACCTTCACTTAGGAACCAAAAAAACCGCAATACAAGTCAGTGAAATCAAACTATCTATCTTATTGCTACGAAACAGTCTATATAGAAGTGAAAGTTTCCTGATTTCTTGGACAGTGTTGGCAAAGTAGATCATTTACCTCTTTCGAAATGTGAAACTGAATAAAATTAAAATATTTAAAAAAAGATTTTAAAATGAGAAAGGAAAATATAATTATCTTTGATGACCAAACTTGTCCCTGGAGAAAGGACAGGAAACTGCAGATCAGTTGGCAAAACCCTACTGGGTCCCATATGCCAAATTCTTGCTTGCTGGTTAGTTCCATATCTCTGAGTGTGAAGTTGAAAACTGAGCAAAACATTCTTAGTTGCAGGTAATACTGCTAACATAACCAGTTACATAAGCAGATAAACAAGGGGAATTATATCTTCCAAACCCATATCAACTAATTAAATAGTCACATAGTGTTCCGTGAGTTATCATAATGCCAGCTCACAGATGAAGAAGAGAATTCTTGGAAGAGAATAGGCATGGTATTGAGTGCAGGGCATCAAATAAAGTTGGGGTAATGGTTTGGTGACATTGCTTACCGTCATTTTGTACTAATCATATTATACATGATATACATATGTAATATATGGACTCTGTACATAGGAACCACAGGAAATATGTGCCAGCCCAGGTTACTCTGTCTTTGCTGTTACACAGCTACAAGTCTCTGCTTGGTGCTGGGGAGAACTTCTAAACCTCCTGTGCTGGCCTTACTGCTTCAGACTCTCTGCAGACAGTGCTGCAGGGGCACTTGGTTTCAATCTTATCTTCATGTCTTGGACACTAGAAATTCATGTCAGACTATTCCTCTAGTTAAAAATGGTGGCAGACAGAAGAATGTACATGACCTTAACTTGGTTAATCATTTGTAAAATCTCTTGCCGAGAGTACCCTAAAATAGAGTAGCTGTGAACAGTTAGCCTGCATTCATGTACAGTACCTTCATACAACGGTGTTATATTATTCTGTGATCCCTGGTTTCCTCAGACCATGCAGAAAAACTGCATCACTTAGGTTGTTTCTCTAGATTCTGATTATTGGGAAGTGCTACTCAAGCATGAACTACTATACTGTTTATATAACAAAACTGTGCAGATAATCATCAATAATATGCTGATATTTATATATTTGACATGTACATAAAGAAGCTAGGTATGGACAATAGGAGGTCTTTGAAAGTGGATCTTTAACAAGTAAGCTCCAAGTTCTCTATTTCCTCACTTTTTACCCAAGATTAAAAGTTGAATGCCCCAGTCAGACAGGAACTGTGAACTGGTGAGAACAAGCTAGCCCTCAGTAGTCTGATTTACTTTCACAAATGTCCTGCTACATAGATGAATAAAGCAACTTATGCAATACTTATTCCAATGTATTGCATACATCCCCTAGGCTTTTATATCAAAAGCACCACAAGCTGAAGTAGTCTGATGGAGTTACAACAGCTGATTAATTGCTATTTGTATTTGATTGGCTACAAAAATTATTTTGGTATACATTAAGCATGCCATGATCCAATATGAGAGTATGTGAAGTTGTTCAGATTCAACATACTTCCCCTGCCTGCCCTTCAATAAGAAAGCTGTAAGTCCTTCAAAAGACTGCTATTGTTATTCCTATCGCTCTTAGAAGCCTTCAGGCACAGTCAGGTCTCTATTTCCCTCTACACACCTCTTCTAAGTGTTAAGCATTCTTTAAGGTCTGTACAATCTCAATAAAAAAGCCAAATTAAAAAAACAAACAACAAACCCAAACAAAACCCCATAAAAATAAAACAAATCAGACAACCAAAAATAGTAGCCTATGATTTCTTTTTATACTGTGAATGTTGTCACAACTTCAAAAAATTATATAATGTGGTGTCAACAGAATTTATACAATCATCGCTTGCAGTCTTACATGAGGAAAAGTATTTATACCTCAGGTTTTAATGCCAAAATCATAGAAACACAGAAAAGTTGATTAGAAGGCACTTCAGTAAGTTATCTAGTCCAAGCTCTCGACTATTTGCACCTCTAGATCTACTGTGCAAGAAAGAATAACAATAACTTTGAGGATGTTAAACTCAAGCCACTTGTAAACCAGAAAAAGTGCAAGTTGTTCATTAGAAGAATTTGCAAACTCCTGCTGCCTTCTCCTCCAGATCCCTTATTCTTAAGCCACTGCATTTCTGGTTTTTGACACCCTTCTTAACATTGAGGTGTTCCTTTCTCCAGACGGCTGCTGGCAGACTCCAAGGCAACAGACCTTCAGAGCTTACCAGTGATACCACCCCTGATGCTGTGTCACCAGGGGCACTGCTGAGAAGTGTCTTGTGAGCTGGGAACAGGAGGGTCAGATAAAAGTCTACAGAAATTTGCCCTGAATGACTGTCATCTTATGAACTCAATGTGTATAATTTTGAAAGGGAACTTACAGGCTTTGGAGTTTTCCATGGAGAAAAGAAACCTGAAATAAACAAAAAATAATGTTAGCAGCTTTTTCTGGTGCATAAAGAGTGGAGGCTAAGTGGTGTCTATGCTCCCATTCTCATTCAGGTCTGCAGATAATATTGATAGATATGAAAATTCTCTACACACAAGGGGTGAAAACACAAAACACAAGGGATAATTTCTAAGAAAAAATACATAGAAATATATATATATATACACACACATACATATATATATATATGCAAGTGGAGCTATTGAGATCATTGCCATACTTTACAAACAGCATGGGATTAAGTTGAAATTAAAAGAACTAAGCAAAAGGACTTCCAAATGTCTTGCTGGACATTGGATAAGACACCAAATGACCTGGTATTGATGTGTCAAATGCAGTCGCACCTTTAGGAAGAAGCATTCAGAACATCCCATCAACAAAACCTAATAATACAAGAGATTTTTTTAGAAGAAAAGCCAGGAGAAAAATAACTGTTTCATCAGTCTAGATAAAGTGGCCAAGTCTTGGAAGGATTACTTGTTTTAATACTGTCCTGGTTTTTGGTCATAGTTAGCAAATGGTCAGACATGGCTACCTCTTTTACACAAGTAGTTATCTCCTCTTCCTTAGTTATTGACTGACTGATAACTTGCTTCAGTGACTTCCCTGAACTTTAACTATCGTAGCTTATAAATGTTTAAAACTCTGGATATGTCTTTTTCATAAAATGAGATAATTTGAAACACACATTGTAAACACTGTTTTTGTCTTATGCAGCATAAAGTTAAAAACCTTATAAGTATGAAATAAAAAGAAGCATTTCAAAGGATATTGGAACACACTTTTTAAAATACCAGCTTTCAGCATATCTTTCATTAAAAAACTCATTCTCAATTTAATAGCAGGTTAAAAAAAACCTCAGTGGACCTTCCTCGGTAAGATTAAAAGCTAATGAGAAAGAGTTCATTTGTTTTGTCAGAAACAGAAATGGGGTTTAAACTGAGATATCTAATAGGAAGGCTTCTCTTTCACTCAAAAAATGAATTCAGCTGGAAGAGTAGTACTGACTTTATTATTTATTTTTCTAAGGTGTGTCTAGAAAGAAAATTAAAATCATGAGAGCACTAGGATAATATTTTTTTACAGACAAATCATAACAGGAATTTTATTTGTACACAGTATTTAAGGTTCCTAGAATTCTGTGATAATGAGGTAATTTTTTCTGCTATGATACCTAATCCATTTCAACTGAAATATCTTGCAGTGCAAAAGCACTTGAGCCACTTGTAGTGAAACACTGGCTGTTCAGTAATGCTGATTTATAGGCTGATAGTGCTTTTAAAAAGCAAAAAAGTATATTGGAAAAAGTAATCCTGGGGAAGTTTATGTTTACTGACTCTGTGGTGCCTGGATAAAAACTACTATATTAACAAGTAGACATATTACTTTCCATCTGCAAATGCAAGCTGAGGTAACAGGCATCCTTGATAAACCTGGCTACATCACTTTCAGTATTAAAGATTCTGTAGCAAAAACTTATGTAATAACTTATTGGATGGCAGATGGCTACCTTTTTATTGCCTGTTATACTTCTGTACAGATAATAAGAGTGAAATCTAAAAAGTACTTTTCCTTTAGAGCTAAATATAAGACTTGAGGCTTGCGCAAATCAACTTACTACCCTGATTTGTTGTTCAGAAAATATTGGTAGAGGCAACACTCTCTACCACTAGTACTGGTGCACTGCCTATAACTTCTTGTCAGAAAAAATTACTCCCAGTTAAACTGAAAGGTCATTTTTTACCTATTTATTTACTATCTCCATCTAGAAATAAGTTATGCTGGAGTTATCAGAGAAAATTTACTATCAATTAAAAATACAATAAGTATTTATAAATCAAATAAAAAATGACATATACATCAAGTGAAGATTTTTTTTTTTTAATCCTCAATTAAAAAGAATTCAATTATTCCCCTAAACAAAGAGAATGTGGACTTATATGTAGCTTGGAGGTTATGGGCACAAACTGCAACATACAAATGACAACATCTACACTCAAAACAAATAAAAAGCAATATTTATTCACACAGCATGAAATTATGTTGAAAAAACTAACATATATAGGATGCCAGAGAAGTAAAAGATCCAAAGAAAAATTAAAAAAAAATTGGAGATCCATATGTGTACAAAAGCATGTTACAGCAGCAAAAATCTCTAAAGGTAACAAACCTTGGAAAGAATATTAAAATCCATTCTTCAGATTTAAATTCAGCTGTTACACCTAGACCTCTTGTAAGATGAGATAGTCTCTCACCTCTGTCAAAGACTAGGTGTTAGGTTAAACAGGTGAAGGCCTGGTTTCATACAGCAAACTATGTTATATCTTTCATGTATTTCTTGGAGATTTTAATATTGCTTCACATAAGATCTGCATTCTCAGCTGAAATAAACATCCTTTTTCCCAATATAAACAAAACTGATTTTTACAGAATATATGGCATTATCAGTTATTCAATATGAGACTGATTATGGATAATTGTTGTGTTTCAAACGTCCAGAATTATCACTGGTATTTAAGCACATGCAACCATTGCTACAAATTCATGAATTCAAGAGTATAATGCATCTGTAGCACATTGTAAGTGTAACAGAAACTCCACATGAAGAGGTATAAAAGCAAAATGCACTTTCCTGTGTAAACTGCACGCACCCTTCTAACTTTCACTTTCAAATAGTGCTCTGCATAAGTATGGGACCAAATCTTCTACATGAAGAAAGTTAAGGCTTAAAATTATTAAGAATGTCTCTTAATAATGTGTATTCAGTGCATACTCAACAGTGTTGGCCTTCTGCAGCCACTTCTTCAGTTGGCAGAGAGAAGCAGTGGACTTTCACTTCGTTTGACCTCACTTCACAACACCCCATATTCCCTTGACTTCCTGGTGCTCCTTACACACTGTGAGTATTCCCCACCAGAGACAGTGGGATTCCACATCAATGACAGCTGTCACCAGATTGGCATCAGTTCATATACTGATACTGATTTATCAACAGGACTGAAATTTGTTCTCCAAAGTGCAGCTTTCAACTGTTGAGTACTAATACAGTACTAGTGCTGCTCAGCCTTCTAATCAAGTCACATCTAATTAGACACATATACTGGATAAGGTCTGACAACCTCATCCCACTTCCACATTTCAACTTCTCCCTCCCCAAACTCCCAAACCCCTACCATCCAACTTCCTATGCCTTCTCTAGAAGAGTATAGAGTATCTATAGAGTATCTTTCAGATACTCTATCTGAAAATATTATATACATATAAACACTCCTAACCTCCATATCCACATACACTTTTAAAATCTGAAATAATAATAGTCAGCTTAGATCCACCTATAAATCCTTCATGCAGCCTGTTCTTATCATGAGTGGCTTTTGGCTCACCCATGTGCCTGACAGTCATCCCTTCTTGTAGCAGCTTCACCACATAAGCTCTAGCCCACTTTCTGAAGACTCCTGTATCTTCCTACTAGTTTTAAATAATGCTTTATTAACATTCCCTGTAAAGACAGTCAGTACAGGCCTGCATTAGTTTTGGAAAGGAGAGCAGGGTTACTGGCTTGTATTAAAGAGCAACCACCACCATTCAGCCACGTGCTAGCAGGAAAACACTGTGGCAACATGTGAGCATGTGAGATAAAACACATAACCTCATCTACTTCTGCAAAATTAGTGTTTCCCTAATATAATTACTTCTTATTGAGTGTTGGC